>NC_057795.1:633948107-634248107 GCF_018294505.1 Triticum aestivum | reverse complement strand
CGGCCTACCTAAACACTCAAGTCTCTAGTCCAAGTTTATCGC
Organism: Triticum aestivum; assembly: GCF_018294505.1. NCBI lineage: Eukaryota > Viridiplantae > Streptophyta > Magnoliopsida > Poales > Poaceae > Triticum > Triticum aestivum. The sequence continues at coordinate 634,248,065 of NC_057795.1, read as the reverse complement.
CTATTCAAGTTCCATCCATTGGGAGTCCGGCCGAGGTTTCCACATACGGCCCCGAACGATGTGAGCAGGGTTCCCGATACACCAAACGGGCACCCGATACACCGTGCCACGGTGTATCTACCGCATCATAGCCCACCCCTAGGGTCAGTGCTATGCACGGCCTCCAACACATATCCTACAAACACCCGAAACTAGTTGCAACTCCTAGACAGAGAACAAGGGTGGTTAAGAAGCTGAGAGGGTCCATTGGTTTCGGGCCCAATGCGTGGTAGTAACTGTTTCATGGATCACAAACACAGAACTCAGTTCCTGAGGACGGCTTCAATGAGACAACCCACCATGTACTCCTACATGGCCTCTCACCGCTACCTTTACCAAATCGTGTTCACACACTTAGCTCACACATAGTAGGACATGTTCACACACCTCTGATTCATCCCCGATGAATCAGACCTAACTCAACTCTAAGCAGTAGCAAGCATGAAAACAAGCATGAATGAGTAGGCACAACAGAGCTCAAACAACTCCTACTCATGCTAGTGGGTTTCATCTATTTACTGTGGAATGACAGGTCATGCAAAGGATAAAGGGGTTCAGCTACTGCAGTAAGTAACAGATGAATCGTTGTTGTCCTAATGCAGTAAAAGAGAGTAAGAGCAAGAGAGTGGGATTGTATCGGAATGAACAAAAGGGGGTTTTGCTTGCCTGGCACTTCTGAAGATAGCATTGAGTCGTCATCAGTGTCAACGATCACAACGTCGGTACAACGTCTATCGAGGGGGAACAACACTGGCAAATAGAGAAGAAACACGATCAATGCAAAGCACAATATGATGCATGCTATGACATGGTAATATGAATGTGTTTTGGGCTAATGCAAGCTAGAACAGATTGAGATGAGTCCATTTGAACCAAAGATTCAAATGCAAACCCATTTTAAGAGGTCATATTAGTGCATTAACTTGTTTCACGTAAACAGCAAGGCTAAAGTGTTCTAAGATGCATGAAACTAGTACAGATGGAAATATTGGATTTTTCTGATCATTTTTCATATATAATTTATTTCATTCTGAGTTACGGTTGAATTTATATAAATTTTTGAAGTTAGCACTATTTTCTGGAATTTCCTATATAAGAATAAAACCAAAAAAGGATTTACTGCATCAGCATGACATCATCATGACGTCAGCAGGTCAACCGAGTTGAGCATGGTCAAACCTGACCAGTAGGGTCCACTGGTCAGTGACCTAGTGCTGTTCAGTGTCAATGGCAGGTGGGTCCGGGTCAACAGACACGGCAGCATAGTCAACTCTGACTGGTGGGTCCCGTGTGATTAAAAACTAATCTAAACAGAAATAAAACCTAAATTATTTAGGGCGTGGGGCCCAGGTGTCAGTGAGCTAGGTGGGTTAGTTAGGGCGTCATTAGTGTCTAATGACAGCGCCACGTCGGCTCCGCCGGAGTTCTGCCGGCGGCGACCAAAACCGTGGCGGAAGATCATCGGAGTGGCGCTACGGTCGGTTTTGGGCCAAGCCAAGGGCACCAGAGGGTTGCCCTTGCTCGCGCGCATCCAGGGGAGGCACGCAGGAGGCGCGGGGTGGAACAAGCTCGCCGGAGTCAAGCTCGTGGCGGTGGCCGACGTTCGGGCAACGACGGGTTCGGCGCTACGGTGCATGGGAGGAGGAGCTGGTGGGCGCTACGGGCTCCTAGGAGTGCACTGAGTGCTGTAACGTGCTCGGTTTGGACGGAGGCGAACCAAAACGACGACGGCGACAAGTCCGGCACCGGTGAGGTCTCGGTCTCCACGGAAATGAGGCTACGATGAGCAAATGGACGTGGGAGTAGGGGGGATCAGTAGAGGAGCTCACGGTGAGTGCAGAGGTGGCCTTGGCGTGCTCGGGGAAGCACCAGAGCGAGCGGGGCGGCGAGAGGAATCTCCGGTGGCCAGCGACGAAGATGATGAAGATGGCGTCGATGCAGGGCCTCCGGCGAGGCGTGGCTGGACGGGGAGGACGAGGAAGGCGTGGCGATGCTCGTGGACACGTCGGGGAGGCGAGGGGAGCATGGAGGCTGCATCTATGGCGTACGGCGGCGGCGAGCTCCGCTCGGGCAGAGAGGGGGAGAGAGCAGAGGAGGGGGAAGAGGTCGGGAGAGAGTGAGAGAGTTCCAGGGGGTGCGTGTCGGCGTCCAGGGCGTCCAGAAGCTCAGTGGCAAGCAGGAGGTGGCAGAGCGTGTGCTCACGCGCGGCGGCCACGCGTGCGCTGTCCTCCTGGCCGGAGGTCGGTGATGACTGGCAGAGGCCAGTGGGCTGGGCCTCTGCTGGGCCGTGGTGGGGCGCCAGGTAAGTGTCCCAAGTAGGCTCTCTCCCTCTCTCTGGTTTTCCTATTTTTAGTTTTTGTTTTCTATTATTCTGTAGTCTTTAGGGCTTACTAAACATACCAGAACATTTTCAAAATTTCTTAAGATAATTGTGGGCTCTGTTTGGATTATTCCTAACAGCCCTCACTTAAGTTCAGAATTAATTGAGCACTTAAAATAATATATAGCATTTAAATGCCCAATTGCAAATAGCATATGATTTAATTCAGTGACCTTATGTGTCCTAAAAAATTGTGCACCATTTTTGTCAGAGGTTCTGGACCAAGGCAAAGATGATGAACATTTTAGAAGGGCATTTCAGGTTCATTGAAAAAGGTCTTAGTAAACCCTAATTGGTTTAAGGGGGGGGCTGGGGGTTCTGTCATCCCCATTTCATATTTAAGAGAAATTTAAACATGATGCATGGAAGCTAATGCAAAGACAAGCAAGGCCTGAACTAGTGTTGTGACAATAGTGCGATAATGATTGAAATTACCTATCGAGCATCCCCTTCACGATTGAGTATTCTTTAGTTTCTTTAAGTAGTGAGTCAAGTACGTGAACTTTTCCCTCGTCAACTTCAATGATTAATAGGATCCAGTGGAAACGGCATACGCACATGTTTGTATAATTAAGTGTGCATGTGCATAACTCATCAACTACACTTATTAACATCTAGTGAGCAAACCAGAATTTGTAGTACAAGACAGTAACACTCACCCGAAGTTGTAAGGAAGTAGTATTTCTAGTTGGGTACTTAGTCACATCAAAAACTATAGAAAGCTTTTCTCTATGTCATTTTTGTGACGTGACCATGTCTCTTCATTAAAGGTATTTGGGTCAATGAACCCAATGTCATAGCATCCATCTCTTTTCATTTCAGAAATCTTCATTCTACATAATACCTCAGAAAAGAATATAGTGAGGATAATTATAGGTAATGAACGAGCACATCTAGCTAGAGGCTTAAATTACAGAAAGAAATCACTTACAGAAAATACCAACTAACGAGGGATTTGTTGAGTGTGTCTTGATTGAATAACTGGAACATTTCTTGAAACTCAACCCACAAATCTTTTTCATGGAAGTAATGGTCTGCCTTGACTTCCACCATGAGGGCCTCTCGCCATTCTTTACTTCTCTCAGGTACCACTCATGCAATCTGTACATTCTCATTGATAGAAGCGGGATCTCCTCATCTTGACCAGAGGTTGGCCGGGGACATATTTCCATGCTACTTCATCATCTTGAATCCTGGAGATAGGCTCGATCTCTAGGAGTTGATAAACAGTGACACCGGCCTCTTTAGCCATCCTACTATGATTGTCTGTTATTACCAGCTGATTGGCGGTACTCACACGTGGTTGTACAATGAGCAGGGGGATCGATTGCACTGCCTGTTCTCCCAGCTGGGGAACAGTTTTTCTGCATTTTTTACCTACTTGGCTCGAGCTCGAGCTGATCAACTCCTTTATTTTGTGCATGATATAACTTATTAATAGAGCGCTCATACTCCGAGTTCGTTCTCTTCACAGTCGTTGATCATTATCAATAAAGTGTTGTATGACTTACTCAGGGTTTTTTTCCTTTGGCGGCGGGGGCGGTTTCGGTTCAAAACCGGCCTTCACTTGGGCAGTCACTTTGGTGTTGTTTTCCTCGATAGTCATCCCATAAGCCAACTTATTTATGGCAGGAGGAGAGGCTTTCTTGCTTGGCGCTCTCTTCCTCTTTGGAGAAGACTAACGGGCTCGAGATAGATATGGCGGAATGCTGATGGGCTCCGTCTTAGGGTGGAGTGGTGGAGTCGACTGACGCGGTGGCGGACTAGCGTCGCGCTCCGTCTTGGGGTTGGGCGGTGGAGTGCACTGGTGCGGTGGCTGAGTAGCGCCATGCTCCATCCTGGGGTGGGGCAGTGGATTTGGCTGACATGGAGGACCTGGAGGAGGAGCCGGCTGAGGCGGCGGACTTGGAGGAGGAGTCGGTGGCCTTGGAAAGACGATGCAATCCTTTCTCCATAGAATGATATGACGTATGGCTTCTCCCAGTGTGCGCTCATCGTCACCTCCATGATTGTCAAGCATTAGCCCATCATATCCCGACATTACTTCATCCACCCCGACAGAAGGTTAGCTAGCTGGAATCTTATTTCCATGTAAGGTTGCTTCAGGGGACTTTGTTAAAGCATAACCGTCTGCCATGGATATCTTCTTCACTTTTATGTGTAGCTCACAAGGTGTCGCACGTTTGATATCATCCATGGGGTATCTAGATAGCAGTGCATCATCGGCCGGGGTGGAACCCATGCTGCTTCTCGGCAAAGATGGGATGGTGCTATCCAATGATGGATCTGCTTGTTGTTGCCACTGCGGAGACACCCTTTCCTGGCTAAGTGAGTCGATCTGCTCCTGGTGTCATATGAAAGCGCGTTCGAACTCCATGTGCTTTGACTCTACCAGTTGAAGGTGGACTGCTTCCTCTTTCCTCTACTCCTCCTCCAGCTTCCTCTTCTCCTCCTCCTGGTGCTTCTTTCTCGCATGGCTTCTATAAGTGGCTTTCCAATCTGCAAACCCATCATACAGTGGAACAACGCCTTTGCCTCATGTTCGTCCCGGGTGTTTAGGATTCCTTAGGGCACGCGTAAGCTCGTCGTTCTCTCTCTCGGGCTTGAACGCCCCCGTTCGAGCCTCTTGTATTGCAACAAGTAAAGCGCTGGAGGCTTCTTTAAGACTTTCCTGCTCGATAACTAGCCCTATCTCTGGGTCCAACTTCCCCCCATGCGCATAAAACCAAGTCCTGCACCTGTCGAGCCAACTCAATGTTACTGGAGTGACCCTTGCAGCAATCATTTGTTCCTCATCTAGATCACGTTTAGGCCGGGTGACCTGGTAGCCACCTGGGCCCAGAGTATGGTGCCACTTCTTTTTTTGCAGCATTAATCTTGTTTATTCTAGACTGTTCCTAAGCTGCTACCAATTCCTTGAACTTGACGAAAGATTCCCAGTGATCTCTTGCCTTCTCCAGTGCTCCCTTGAATGTTGGAGTCTTCTTTCCGCCTGCTTTGTACTTGTTTCATATATTTTTCTTGTGGTTGTAGAATGCAATCACAATCTTCTTAAGAGCACTCTTCCTAACTTTCTCCCGTTCTGCATCTGTCAAATGATCTAGTAGGGTGAAATGTGAGATGAGCGATTCGCAAAGTAGATCTTTTGCTCCTTCATCTCCCTTTGCTCGCTTATTCCATTCTTGAACGGAGATCAGGATTTGGTCCCTGACAATAACTCGACATTGAAGAGTAAACTTGTCTGCATTCTTCTAAGGTTCAAGCAGTTTGGCATTTGGTTTGATGGCATCGATGTTGTACTTTACGCCAGCCTGCAACATTTTGGCCGGGCCTCATACTGCCCTGCTTGTAGAAGATTTGCTCGAGCCGGAGGGCTAAAAGAAGAAAGATCAATTCGTTAATATATACATATAATGATCACCAGATACCTTATATAAATATACCTCGCCGGTCTTTGTTATTTGAAGAACATTTCCTTTGTCATCATTGTTGTGGCCTTCATCTATTCGTTCATCTTCATAAAATATCATACCCTCACCAGAGTTGTTCAGATATTGTGAGCCGTCATCTTCAGGTTCACTGACTGGGTTCAGGGACCGTATGATGTCAAACATGGTCTCTTCTCTGTCTCTTCCGGTATCGTGCATAGCTTAACTAACCCAAAATAAAGATAAAAAATTTAGTATTCAAATTAGAATGCAATTAATAAGGAAAAGTTGAATCATAGTAGATAATAGGCATCTCGAATAATATCACTAATACATCTCGAATAATCCAGATAATATGCATCATCGAATATAATCTCTAATACATCGTCTCGAATACATCTTGAGTATTATTGCTAATACAGAAGGAAATATGCCCTAGAGGCAATAATAAAGTTGTTATTTTATATTTCCTTATTCATGATAAGGGTTTATTATTCATGCTAGAATTGTATTGATCGAAAACTTAAATACATGTGTGAATACATAAACAAATACCATGTCCTTAGTAAGCATCTACTAGACTAGCTCATTGATCAAAGATGGTTAATGTTTCCTAACCATAGACATGTGTTGTCATTTGGTAACAGGATCACATCATTAGGAGAATGATGTGATGGACAAGACCCATCTATTAGCTTAGCATATTGATCGTTCAGTTTATTGCTATTATGTTCTTCATGTCTAATACATATTCCTTCGACTATGAGATTATGCAACTCCCGGATACCGGAGGAATACCTTGTGTGCAATCAAACGACAAAGTAACTAGGTGATCATAAAGATGCTCTACAAGTATCACTACTGGAATCAGAGAATTTGTCGTCTGTCAGTTCTTTGCCGCTAGCTTGCGGACGATAAAGAAGGTCTTTGTCGTCAGCTCACAAAAAGTGGACGGAAAAGAACTGGTGGATGGCAAAGGTGCAATTTTCCATCAGCCAATTCTTTGTCGTCCGCTAGCAGACGGCAAAGAGTTTGGGTGGGGTCCATTTAGGGGAACGTTATAACAGCCCACACCCAACATCTTTGCCGTCCGCTAGCGAACGACTAAGATTCTTTGCTAGCCTCTAGCAGACGGCAAAGAGGTTGGCCCATCCAAACTAACGGTAACCCCCTCCCTCTCTCTCCCTGGACCCACCCCCTCTCTCTCTCTCCCCCTCTCTCTGCCCACGCCCGCATCGCCGCCGCCCCGTCGCCCCCGCTGCGTCCCGCACCACCCCGCCGCCACGTCGCCCCCGTCGCACGGCGCCACCCCGTCAAGTCCCGCCGCCCCGTCGCGACCCGTACCCACCCACCCACCCCCCACCCCCGCCACACCATGTTGTCGCCCCGTCACCCACGCCGCACCACCCCGCCACCCCGCCGTGCTCCATCGCGCCCCGTACCCTCCCCCACTGCATCATCCGCCGCCCCGCAACCCCCGGCGCCATGTTGCCCTATCAGTGCAACAGACCCGGGGCCTGTTACCCTGACTGTTCACATGCACAAGATCAGGATTGAAGCATCAGAACAAGGTGAACAAGAGACCAAGAGATTCAAAACATCAACCAGCAGGTCGAAAGAAAATCAAAAGAGCTATATATTACCGAAAGAGAAGCCTCCCTTGCCGGGCAGGCGAGCCCGGCAAGGGGCGATGCCACCCCCAGAAGGTGAGGACCAAGGCATCCCGGCAGGGCCTGCCAGGACTCGCGGAAACCAGATTACCTCATCGAGTACTCCACCACGACCACGTTGTCGATTAGTGTGGTGTCAACATGCAGGATGATTAAGTGGTAACCATTCGCCACATGGCGGACACTTCCTACCAAGGAAACCCACAGATGACACCCGTCCAGTGACGTGTCAAGCGAGCAGGCGTGGAGCTGGCAAATTAGCCCGGCAAGCCCTGTCGGGCAACCAACGACATGACGCTAAGCAGTGCATTAAATGCGCATTGACAGCCTGCAGAGTTAGGTATGATAGCACTATTTGCTATCATATCAGTGTCTAACGACTAAAATGCCACTGTGGTGACCCCTTAACCTATAAAAGGAGGCCCATGGCAACCGTAAAAGGGGTTCGTGACGTTGGAAAGCTAGACCACTCGCACCCCCGTATGCACGTAGTTGCTGCCGCCCCGAAGCAACCCCTGTCGGGCAAGTGTACTACTCACCTGGCTTGAGGCCCTGCTGTAATTTTCTTTTTTCTTCTTAGACTAGTTCTTTCTTTCTTATTTTCTTTTCCTTTTTGTCTCTCACCCTTTTTCTAGTTCTAGTTTCTAGTTTTTAGTTCTCTTTTTTTCTTTCTTTCTGTGGGCTTACCTCAAGCCTGTAAGACTACTTGTTTCTTTGCTCTATAATATAAAAATTGCAGTGGGGTTTTACCCTACTGTTTATAGTCAAAAAAAGTGTACTACTCATCACCACCACCTTTCCAAGCAAGAGTTGGGTTTTACGCCTCACGGCGGCCCGAACCTGGGTAAAACTGCTCGTGTGATCTCTGCCATGCAGCGCCATATTGGTCTGCTCTTTGTGCAATGTGACTCCCCCTTGCCAAACCAGCAAGAGGCCGTCCTGGTACCATAGGTGGCCATGGTTTTCGGCAACATCTTTGGCACGCCAGGTAGGGGGATCGCTTGTGTGAACTTGAAGATGTAAGTAGTGCGTCATCTTCATCGCCATCTGCATCTTCGACGGCGCCGTCAACCATGGCGCTCAAGAATAAATTAGCTTCTTCGGCTCATCCATCCACCTCGAAGGCTCCGCTACCCGTGGCCTCCAACGCCGCGTGGGGCGCGGAGACGCGCGAGGGCGTGGACACCGCTGGGGATGTGGTCGGAGTAGGCAGCACCACCACCATCTCCCCCCCGGCCGATGAAAGAGCAAAAGATATCAGAGGAAAGCAACATCAGCGATACCTTGACGGCTGCATTCCGCTCGCCGACGGGCACAGCCACACTGATGGCGCTCGGTGTGGGGCAAACCACAGCCCTCCGGCCGTCCTCATCGAAGGCGCGACTGCTGCGCGTGCACTTTCCCCAGGGTGGGTCGACCGAGTTAACATGCGCACCGGAGCTAATGGCCCTCGAGCGCCTCCGCCTCACCACCCTGCTGCCCAGGTGGTTGCACCACAACATTGGGGAGCAGTGCTGCTGCCGCTTGATCCACCAGGAGCCAAGCAACAGTGCGATTGACTTCATCATCATCTATGACAAGCACAACCTCGAAGACCATGGCACGGGCTCAAGTGTTGCTGAGGTTTCCACCTACGACCGAGCAGATGGACGCCCATCCAAAGTCTGCTCGGTTTCACCGAAGCTGAGGGCTCACGATGAGCTGCCCCACCGTGACCTCCCCAAGCAATGGGAACGGCCCATGCTGCTACCCATATAGAGGGAGCCGTCCCCATGGTATAGTCCCCGCCACGGCAGCCGGCACGGGCGTGACCAAATCAAGACCCCGATGACGTCTTGATGGCCTCTTCTGATCCTCAAGCACGTCCAGGCCAACGGAGAACCCCGGAAGACAGGTGAAGAGGAGACGTGTGTGTCGTCGGGCAATGCCATGGCAACCTCCTCCGAGCCGACGAGCGTGACTGCCCCGACATCGACGAGCCCACTCAGATGTTGGCGGGCCCTTTCCCTCCAAGGTTGGTTGCCCTGCCTTCACCCATGAGCTACGGCAAGTCTGTTGGCCATCCGTTCACACATTCAAGCCAGAGATACCTGAGAAGTACGATGAGAGGCTGAACCCGGCAAAGTTCCTGAGCATCTAGACCATCGTTGTTCAGGCTATCGAGGAAGAGATGAGAAGGTGTTCGCCAACTACTTCTTGTTTGCCCTCAAGTCCAATGTAAGGTGTTGGCTGATGCATCTTCCGGAGAACTCTATTTCGTCATGGGCCAACCTGTGCCACGGCCCAAGGGGGCCTTTGCTGAGACTGTCAAGATCTAGCAACAAGAGTGGTTCTATATCACTAAGTTGTGCCTCTCTAAGTGGGCGGCGATTCCAGAGTTCAGATCCGGACCCCCCATGAGGATCGTCTCCTGGACCGTGAAGGGCCACGACTGGGGGTCCCAGCCAAAGATGCAGGAGCTGCAAATGCGCATTACCAATGTGCTGGGGAAGAATGTTGGTCTAACCAACGTGGTTCAAATTATGCTCTTCCACTGCATCCTCCCCTGCCGGCGCCGGGCTTCCCCCATGTGGGATTTCAAGCCAGAGGAGCCACAGAATCTACAGCACTTCCTCGGCACCACGCACCAGGGAATGTGGAAGCTGCTCTTCAAGGCGCAGAAGAGCTGGCCCATGGAGACCGAAGATGTCGGCCTTGCCGCCACGAATCCGGCCTCTCCGGTAAGTATTTGATATTTCCAAAGACATACCTAGTTCATATTGAAAGCACAAGTGCTCCCTGGGTGATTTTGGTAATTAATGTCAACATATCTCTTGTTGGACTAACACTTTTACCTAGTATGTTTCAGATAAGTTCAACAATAAAGTGGCATGGACTAGAGGATGTGGAACCCCTTCAAGATGCAAAGGACAAAGGATTGGCTCAAGCTCCAAGAACAAGACTCTACATTTTCTATTTTAGTGGTCCAAGATCACATTGAGTCTATAGGAAAAGCCAATACTATCAAGAGGGGATGAGGTGTTGCTTAATGGCTTGATTGCTCAAAGTGCTTGGTGATATTCTCCAAAGCCCTCAACTACCTTATCACATCCACATATGACCCAAACCAAAAGTCAAACTCGGCCCCACCGATTCTTTCCATCCGGCGCCACCGAGTTCAGATGTCATAGCCACTACCACAAACCCTAGGCAAATCGGTCTCACCGATAGGGATCTCGGTCTCACCGAGATGGGATTTTAATCTCTCTGTGTATGTCCATTACAAAAATTGGTCTCACCGAGTTTGAGTACTCGGTCCTACCGAGATTACAGTACAAACTCTCTGTCTCCTTTTCGTAACATTTCGGTCTCACCGAGATGAGCGAATCGGTCCCATCAAGTTTACCTGGCCAACTCTCTGGTTCGCTTATTACCAAAATCGGTCCCACCGAGTTTGTGTAATCGGTCTCACCGAGTATGCCCTAACCCTAACCATATCGGTCGTACCGAGTTGCATGTCAGTCCCACCAAAAATCCTAACGGTCACTAGATTGGCTGAATCGATCCAACCGAGTTCTCAATTTGGTCCCACCAAGATTGGCAAGTTGTGTGTAACGGTTAGATTTTGTGTGGAGGCTATATATACCCCTCCACCTCCTCTTCATTCGTGAAGAGAGCCATCAGAACGAACCTACACTTCCAACTTACATTTTCTAAGAACGAACCACCTACACTTGTGTTGAGGCCAAGATATTCCATTCCTACCATATGAATCTTGATCTCTAGCCTTCCCCAAGTTGCTTTCCACTCAAATCTTCTTTCCACCAAATCCAAATCCTGTGAGAGAGAGTTGAGTGTTGGGGAGACTATCATTTGAAGCACAAGAGCAAGGAGTTCATCATCAACACACCATTTGTTACTTCTTGGAGAGTGGTGTCTCCTAGATTGGCTAGGTGTCACTTGGGAGCCTCTGACAAGATTGTGGAGTTGAACCAAGGAGTTTGTATGGGCAAGGAGATCGCCTACTTCGTGAAGATCTACCTCTAGTGAGGCAAATCCTTCGTGGGCGATGACCATGGTGGGATAGACAAGGTTGCTTCTTTGTGGACCCTTCGTGGGTGGAGCCCTCCATGGACTCGCACAACAGTTACCCTTCGTGGGTTGAAGTCTCCATCCACATGGATGTACGATAGCACCACCTATCGGAACCACGACAAAAACATCCGTGTCTCCAATTGCGTTTGCACACTCCAATCCCATCCCTTTACATTCTTGCAAGTTGCATGCTTTACTTTCCGCTGCTCAAATACTATTTGCATGCTTTCTTGTTATGTATTGTGATTGTTAAACTTGTGCCAAAACTCCAACTTACCTTAAAGAAATTAAAAACTGCAACTTTTGGCACTTAGTGTCTAATCACCCCCCCCCCCCTCTAGACACCTCGTCTCGATCCTTTTAATTGGTATCAGAGCTTTGGTCTCCAATGCTTTGGTTTAAACACCATTGGAGGAAGATGGATGAGTCTACTTTGGGGAGTCTTAGACATAGAGTACCTATACTTGATGGAGAGTATTTCCATGAGTGGAAAAATGAGATGCTTGTGATTTTCAAACAATATCAGTTGAACAAGTACATTGCTAGCCCTTGTGCACCTCATGTTGATCCTATGCATCCCACCCTTGATGAGTCAATTGACATGATTAGAAATCTTAGAACTATTAATCTTATCACTAGAGGCTTGCCTAGAAACTTGATTGGAAGCTTGCCTACTCTAGAGTGTGCCTACACTATATGGAAATTTCTTGAGGAATGATTTCTGAATTATTCCTTGAAAAATCTAGATGAAATTCTCCATAAGTCTATTTCCTTGAGTAAGATGAATTCCAATGATCCTATGTTTGGTGATTGTCTATTTGAGCTTACAAATCTTATGCATGCCAAAGGGAATGTTGGAATCATTAGCGATATTATTTTCGAAGCTACTAGAATTCATAAAGGAGATCATTGTCAAACTCGATCTAACAAATCACCCTCTCTAGGATTTGATCCACCACATGACGATGTTAAACATGGATACTATGATGAGGATGATGATAGTGACTTTGATCTTGATGATGCAACGAGACACTTTGGTCTTATGGCAAATCTTCGGGGATATATGGTAGGAGGAAAGGAATGGGTCTTGATAGTGGGTGTACCGATCACATGACTGGAGATAAACATATGTTTCGTGAGCTTGCTGAAAACGATGGTCCTTGAAAGAATGTCACTTTCGGTGACAACTCAAAGGGTAAGGTAATTGGCCTCGGTAAGGTGGCCATATCACATGATAGCTCCATACAAAATGTCATGCTCGTTGAATCTCTTGGCTACAACTTACTTTCAGTATCTAGACTTGCTGATTTCGGTTTCAATGTCCTATTTACTGAAGTAGATTGCCAAGTGTTTCATAGAGATAATCATAAAATGGTCTTTACCGGTATACGTAGAGGTGATCTATACATTGTTGATTTCACTAAAAAGGCTCAACCTAGAACTTGCTTTATTGCTAAATCTTCAAAAGGTTGGTTATGGCATGGACAATTAGGTCATGCTGGCATGAGAAATCTTGACAAGCTTATTAAAGGAAATCATATCCTTGGTGTTAACGATGTAATATTTGATAAGGATAGACTTTGCAGCGCTTGTCAGGCAGGTAAACAAGTTGGAGGGAGGCATCCCGTGAAGAACATCATGACCACAAGGAGGCCACTCGAGCTACTTCACATGGATCTTTTTGGTCCCAATGCCTACAAAAGTCTCGGTGGAAATTCTTTCGGTCTAGTTATAGTTGATGATTTTTCAAGATTTACGTGGGTGTTCTTTCTAGATGATAAATCGTAGGTCCAAAATATGTTCAAAAACTTCGCTAGGAAGGCCCAAAATCAATTTGAAGTGAAGATCAAGAAGGTTCGCAGCGACAACGGAACAGAGTTCAAGAACACAAATGTGGACACCTTTCTTGACAAAGAAGGGATTTCACATGAGTTCTCGGCTACGTATACACCTCAACAAAATGGTGTTGTTGAGAGCAAGAACTGGAAGCTCATCAAAATGGCAATAACGATGCTTGATAAGTACAAGACACCGAAGCACTTTTGGGTAGAAGCGGTTGAGACAGCTTGTCATGCAGCAAATCGCTTGTATCTTCACAAGTTACTCGGCAAGACGGCATACAAGCTCCTCACCGTTAACAAACCACAAGTTGGATCCTTTCGAGTATTCGGCTCAAAGTGCTACATTCTTGATAAGCATCGTCGCTCTAAATTTGCTCCTAAGTCTCATGAAGGTTTCCTACTTGGTTATGGCTCAAACTCTCACACTTACCGTGTCTACAATAATTTCACCCAAAAGGTTGAAGAGACGGTAGATGTGAAGTTTGATGAATCTAATGGCTCGCAAGTAGAGCAATTGCCAATTGATGTAGGAGATAAAGACCCCTCGGAAGCAATCCAAGACTTGTCTATTGGCAAGATTCGTCTAACGAAGGTGAAGGAGAGTACCTCGTCCGTCCAAGTGGAAGCTTCTACCTCACAACAAGGTGAACCAAGAGTTGATATGGAAGCATCCACAAGTGGGACACACCAAGATGAAGAAAACGAGGAAGTACACCAAGAACGTCAACAACCTCCTTCTCCACCACGACAAGAGAACGACAATGCCAACAATGAAGAAGGCCAAGAAGAAGAACAAGATGAAGAAGATGTTCAACCAAGACCCAAGCAAAATCTTTCACGAGTTCGAGCAAGAATTGCTAAAGACCATCCCGTCGAGCAAATCTACAATGACATCCAAACCGGGAGACTCACTCGCTCAAAAACTCCTTTAGCTAACTTTTGTGAACACTATTCATTCATCTCTAGCATTGAACCTATGAAGGTTGAAGAAGCATTGGAAGATCCGGATTGGATAAATGCCATGCATGAAGAGCTACACAACTTTGAGAGAAATCAAGTTTGGACATTGGTTGAGAAGCCCGACAACAACCACAACATCATCGGTACCAAATGGGTGTTTCGCAACAAGCAAGATGAAGATGGACAAGTAGTTCGCAACAAAGCACGTCTCGTCGCCCAAGGCTACACACTAGTCGAAGGTATGGACTATGGTGAGACATATGCTCCTGTTGCTAGACTTGAGTCCATTCGCATTTTACTTGCCTATGCTAATCACCATGATATCACCTTGTACCAAATGGACATTAAAAGTGCCTTTTTAAATGGTGAAATAGAGGAGGAAGTCTATGTTAAGCAACCTCCCGGCTTTGTAAATCCTAAGAAATCTAATCATGTTTACAAACTTCACAAAGCTCTTTATGGAGTTAAACAAGCTCCTAGAGCTTGGTATAAATGCTTGACCAAGTTCCTTATTGAAAAAGGCTTTGAAATTGGAAAATTAGATTCTACTCTTTTTACTAAAAGGGTTAATGGAGAACTATTTGTGTGCCAAATTTATGTCGGTGATATTATATTTGGATCGACTAACCCTCATTTTTGTGAAAAGTTTGGAAAGCTAATGTCGAAGAAGTTTGAGATGTCTATGATGTGTGAACTCAAATTCTTTCTTGCTCTGCAAATCAAGCAAACTAAGGAAGGTACCTTTGTCTCTCAAATGAAGTACAGCAAGGACTTATTCAAGAAGTTCAATATGCAAGAATGCAAAGGTATGACTACACCCATGCCTACTAGTGGACATCTTGATTTGACCAAAGATGGTGAACCGGTCGATCAAAAGGTTTATCGCTCTATGATTGGTTCATTTTTATATCTATGTGCTTCACGTCCCGATATTATGCTAAGTGTGTGCATGTGTGCACGATATCAAGCTGCTCCTAAAGAATGTCATCTTAAGGCCGTGAAAAGGATAGTGAGATACTTAATCCATACACCAAACATTGGCATTTGGTATCCAAAGAGGGCCACTTTCGATCTTGTTGCTACGCCGACTCGGACTATGCCGGTGACAAGGTTGATAGAAAGTCCACTTCGGGTACTTGTCAATTTCTTGGTAGATCTCTTTTATCTTGGTCTTCCAACAAACAAAACTCGGTATCCTTATCCACCGCCGAAGCAGAATACATTGCCGCTGGTTCATGTTGTGCTCAATTACTTTGGATGACCCAAACTCTTAAATATTATGGGATATATGTGAAACATGTTCCATTACTTTGTGACAATGAAAGTGCGATCAAGATTGCTCACAATCCTGTGCAACATTCTCGAACTAAGCATATTGAAGTTTGTCATCATTTCATTCGAGATCATGTTGCCAAAGGGGACATTAATCTTAAGCATGTTTGCAAAGAAAAACAATTAGCGGATATTTTCACTAAACCACTTGATGAGAAAGTGTTTGCAGGTTGAGAGGTGAATTGAACATCATTGATGCTTCAAACTTGGGGTAGGAAGTCCATTTGGATACATTCAAGGCATGAGCCTATGACTAATCCTTGATATTTCTCTTTTGATGATCTTATGTCTTGGATACGTTTGCACCCTATATGTTATCTAACCCTTGTAGGTACTTGGTTGAGTCTAATTCTATGAGATTGCAACTCACTCACATCTTGAGCAATCTCTACATCACCAAGTCTCTACACAATGGTGGTTGAAGACAAGGAAGCACGAAACCATTCACACATATCCTTTGACAAATTATATGTTGTTTCATGGTTGTCATTTTCGATACACAAGTGCTCTTCCTTGCAAAAACTAACATATGTAGGTAGATGAACTCAAATTCCAAAGTGGTGCTCCCAACTCTTGATGAGCTACATCAACCTTGAGCAACCCACACAAGTTCAACTACATGATCGCTATCAACACCGCCACCCAAGGTATGTTATTCCATCTTAGAGAAGCTTTACTCCAAGACATGAGTCAAAGCACCTCAATAAGATGTGAATACATCAAAATGCTTAAACAAAAAATGGTAACCCTATTTTGAGATTAAACTATGAGTATGACCTATGATCAAGTGATCTCACTTGACTCCTAAGTCAATATACTCTAACATAGGTGACTTTGTCGCCGACCAATTCTAGATGAAGTTCTCTTGTGTTCTTTTCTGTGCTCTTGCATTTGTCTCATGCACATTTGTTTCCCTCTTCAAAAAAAACTTCATCTAGATTTCTTTTAAGTTTCTTCTCTTTTATTTTTTGTTCTGCATTCCCTGCATCCAATTCATTGCAAATCCTTAATTTAAATCCTTGCAAATCCTTGTGAGATCTTACGTGTCTAGTGAACTGAGGTGACAAGTGTTTTCTCTGTGATGAACTCGATCACACTGGTCTGTTGTTTTTGGTTTAACCGAATCCTTTCGGTGCAACCGAAGCAAAAAACTTGGTGCCACCGATTTCACTACAGGAAAGACATTTTGCCACTTGTTCCTGCATTACTTTTGATCCAGCTCCACTCAATGAATCTTGTCCTCTACCAGCATCACATTTCACTTGTTGCTTTGTTCTGTGACTCAAGGACCAAACCCATTCAAGACAAATTCCAGAAGACCCTTCTTGGAAATTGATGTCAAAGGGGGAGAGAGAGATCACATCAAAGCTTAATCATATCTCTAGGGGAGAGATTACTCAAGGAGAGAATAATCTTTCAAAGATCCCATATGTTTGGTGTTCAAGAGGAGAGATGTTACATGTCTTCTAGAGGGGAAAGACATGTTCATATGTGCTTATTTGCATTAGCTCTGTTCATTTGTTTCTTTGAGCTCTGATTTTTTTGTTCCCTATCTTCTCCCAGTATCCCATGCTAGATTCAGGGGGAGCAAGACATCTAAGGGAAGGAAATCCTTGAATTCATTCCACATCTTTACCTTTGGGTACATGTCTATATCCAATGTGATACTTAGTACTCACTCTACATGTCATCCCAGTCTTGGTACTCTTGTGGTTTCTTTTGTTTGCTCTTGCCAGTAGGTGTATCTGTGTTATCTAACCTTATTTTCACAGGTTCATTCCATCCTAAGCCAACTCAAGACCACAAGGTAAGTATATGAATCACAGTCATGTGTATGACGAATTCTTGCTGATGTACATACTGTTTGCAAGAAGGACTCATGAGCATGAAGGTAAATTTCCCATATTCGCATCTCTTGCTCTGATGCATATAGCCAAGATACATGTAACACATTGCCTACTCTGTCATGGTTATGCATTCACATGCTTCTATATTCCATATTCACGTTGATTGCATACATGTAGGGGGAGCCTATGCATGTTACATGTCTGTCCAAAGTTTTACTTGTTATTCTCTATATCTTTATTTAAAGCTTTGATGTATGTTGTCATCAATTACCAAAAAGGGGGAGATTGAAAGCACAAGTGCTCCCTGGGTGATTTTGGTAATTATTGTCAACATATCTCTTGTTGGACTAACACTTTTACCTAGTATGTTTCAGATAAGTTCAACAATAAAGTGGCATGGACTAGAGGATGTGGAACCCCTTCAAGATGTAAAGGACAAAGGATTGGCTCAAGATCCAAGAACAAGACTCTACATTTTCTATTTAGTGGTCCAAGATCACATTGAGTCTATAGGAAAAGCCAATACTATCAAGAGAGGATGAGGTGTTGCTTAATGGCTTGCTTGCTCAAAGTGCTTAGTGATATGCTCCAAAGCCCTCAACTACCTTCTCACATCCACATATGACGCAAACCAAAAGTCAAACTCGGCCCCGCCGATTCTTTCCATCCAGCGCCACCGAGTTCAGATGTCATAGCCACTGCCACAAACCCTAGGCAAATTGGTCTCACCAATAGGGATCTCGGTCTCACCGAGATGGGATTGTAATCTCTCTGTGTATGTCCATTACCAAAATCGGTCTCACTGAGTTTGAGTAATCGGTCCTACCGAGATTACAATGCAAACTCTCTGTCTCCTTTTCGTAACATTTCGGTCTCACCGAGATGAGCGAATCAGTCCGACCGAGTTTACCTGACCAACTCTTTGGTTAGCTTATTACCAAAATCGGTCCCACCGAGTTTGTGTAATCGGTCTCACCGAGATTACGTTATGCCCTAACCCTAACCATATCGGTCCTACCGAGTTGCATGTCGGTCCCATCGAAAATCCTAATGGTTACTAGATTTGCTGAATCGGTCGGACCGTGTTTCTCAATTCGGTCCATCGAGATTGGCAAGTTGTGTGTAACGGTTAGATTTTGTGTGGAGGCTATATATACCCCTCCACCTCCTCTTCATTCGTGAAGAGAGCCATCAGAACAAACCTACACTTCCAAATTACGTTTTCTGAGAGAGAACCACCTACACTTGTGTTGAGGCCAAGATATTCCATTCCTACCATATGAATCTTGATCTCTAGCCTTCCCCAAGTTGCTTTCCACTCAAATCTTCTTTCCACCAAATCCAAATCCTGTGAGAGAGAGTTGAGTGTTGGGGAGACTATCATTTGAAGCACAAGAGCAAGGAGTTCATCATCAACACACCATTTGTTACTTCTTGGAGAGTGGTGTCTCCTAGATTGGCTAGGTGTCACTTGGGAGCCTCCGACAAGATTCTGGAGTTGAACCAAGGAGTTTGTATGGGCAAGGAGATCGCCTACTTCGTGAAGATCTACCCTAGTGAGGCAAGTCCTTCGTGGGCGACGACCATGGTGGGATAGACAAGGTTGCTTCTTCGTGGACCCTTCATGGGTGGAGCCCTCCGTGGACTCGCGCAACCGTTACCCTTCGTGGGTTGAAGTCTCCATCCACGTGGATGTACGATAGCACCACCTATCGGAACCACGACAAAAACATCCGTGTCTCCAATTGCGTTTGCACACTCCAATCCCATCCCTTTACATTCTTGCAAGTTGCATGCTTTACTTTCCGCTGCTCAATACTCTTTGAATGCTTGCTTGTTATGTATTGTGATTGTTAAACTTGTGCCAAAACTCCACTTAACCTTAAAGAAATTAAAAACTGCAACTTTTGGCACTTAGTGTCTAATCACCCCCCCCCCTCTATACACCTCTTCTCGATCCTTTTAATTGGTATCAGAGCTTTGGTCTCCAATGCTTTGGTTTAAACACCATTGGAGGAAGATGGATGAGTCTACTTTGGGGAGTCTTAGACATAGAGTACCTATACTTGATTGAGAGTATTTCCATGAGTGGAAAAATGAGATGCTTGTGATTCTCAATCAATATCAGTTGAACAAGTACATTGCTAGCCCTTGTGCACCTCATGTTGATCCTATGCATCCCACCCTTGATGAGTCAATTGACATGATTAGAAATCTTAGAACTATTAGTCTTATCACTAGAGGCTTGCCTAGAAACTTGATTGGAAGCTTGCCTACTCTAGAATGTGCCTACACTATATGGAAATTTCTTGAGGAACGATTTCCGAATTATTCCTTGAAAAATCTAGATGAAATTCTCCATAAGTCTATTTCCTTGAGTAAGGTGAATTCCAATGATCCTATGTTTGGTGATTGTCTATTTGAGCTTACAAATCTTATGCATGCCAAAGGGAATGTTGGAATCATTAGCGATATTATTTTCGAAGCTACTAGAATTCATAAAGGAGATCATTGTCAAACTCGATCTAAGAAATCACCCTCTCTAGGATTTGATCCACCACATGACGATGTTAAACATGGATACTATGATGAGGATGATGATAGTGACTTTGATCTTGATGATGCAACGAGACACTTTGGTCTTATGGCAAATCTTCGGGGATATATGGTAGGAGGAAAGGAATGGGTCTTGATAGTGGGTGTACCGATCACATGACTGGAGATAAACATATGTTTCGTGAGCTTGCTGAAAACGATGGACCTCGAAAGAATGTCACTTTCGGTGACAACTCAAAGGGTAAGGTAATTGGCGTCGGTAAGGTGGCCATATCACATGATAGCTCCATACAAAATGTCATGCTCGTTGAATCTCTTGGCTACAACTTACTTTCAGTATCTAGACTTGCTGATTTTGGTTTCAATGTCCTATTTACTGAAGTAGATTGCCAAGTGTTTCATAGAGATAATCATAAAATGGTCTTTACAGGTATACGTAGAGGTGATCTATACATTGTTGATTTCACTAAAAAGGCTCAACCTAGAACTTGCTTTATTGCTAAATCTTCAAAAGGTTGGTTATGGCATGGACAATTAGGTCATGCTGGCATGAGAAATCTTGACAAGCTTATTAAAGGAAATCATATCCTTGGTGTTAATGATGTAATATTTGATAAGGATAGACTTTGCAGCGCTTGTCAGGCAGGTAAACAAGTTGGAGGGAGGCATCCCGTGAAGAACATCATGACCACAAGGAGGCCACTCGAGCTACTTCACATGGATCTTTTTGGTCCCAATGCCTACAAAAGTCTCGGTGGAAATTCTTTCGGTCTAGTTATAGTTGATGATTTTTCAAGATTTACGTGGGTGTTCTTTCTAGATGATAAATCGCAGGTCCAAAATATGTTCAAAAACTTCGCTAGGAAGGCCCAAAATCAATTTGAAGTGAAGATCAAGAAGGTTCGCAGCGACAACGGAACAGAGTTCAAGAACGCAAATGTGGACACCTTTCTTGACGAAGAAGGGTTTTCACATGAGTTCTCGGCTACGTATACACCTCAACAAAATGGTGTTGTTGAGAGGAAGAACCGGACGCTCATCAAAATGGCAATAACGATGCTTGATAAGTACAAGATATCGAAGCACTTTTGGGTAGAAGCGGTTGAGACAGCTTGTCATGCAGCAAATCGCTTGTATCTTCACAAGTTACTCGGCAAGACGGCATACAAGCTCCTCACCGGTAACAAACCACAAGTTGGATCCTTTCGAGTGCTACATTCTTGCTAGCCTTCCCCAAGTTGCTTTCCACTCAAACCCTCTTTCCACCAGATCCAAATCCTATGAGAGAGAGAGTTGAGTGTTGGGGAGACTATCATTTGAAGCACAAGAGCAAGGAGTTCATCCTCAATGCACCATTTGTTACTTCTTGGAGAGTGGTGTCTCCTAGATCGGCTAGGTGTCACTTGGGAGCCTCCGACAAGATTGTGGAGTTGAACCAAGGAGTTTGTAAGGGCAAGGAGATCGCCTACTTCGTGAAGATCTACCGCTAGTGAGGCAAGTCCTTCATGGGCGACGACCATGGTGGGATAGACAAGGTTGCTTCTTCGTGGACCCTTCGTGGGTGGAGCCCTCCGTGGACTCGTGCAATTGTTACCCTTCGTGAGTTGAAGTCTCCATGAACGTGGATGTACGATAGCACCACCTATCGGAACCACGACAAAAACATCCGTGTCTCCAATTGTGTTTGCACACTCCAATCCCATCCCTTTACATTCTTTCAAGTTGCAT
This sequence comes from Triticum aestivum, assembly GCF_018294505.1. Taxonomy (NCBI): domain Eukaryota; kingdom Viridiplantae; phylum Streptophyta; class Magnoliopsida; order Poales; family Poaceae; genus Triticum; species Triticum aestivum. Next base: position 634,226,210 of record NC_057795.1, on the reverse strand, counting down.
GCTTTACTTTTCGCTGCTCATATACTCTTCGCATGCTTGCTTGTTATGTATTGTGATTGTTAAACTTGTGCCAAAACTCCACTTAAACTTAAAGAAATTGAAAAGTGCATGGTTTACTTTTCGCTGCTCATATATTTGATCTATACCAAACTCATTAGCCCATCTTTGTGTTATAGGGCTGGACTAAGAAGTCTGAGTGGATCAAGAGTACGGCTCCATTTCATGAAGACCCAGTCACTCCTGAGCTGGAGGAGATGCTGGTCCCAGCGCCTTATAAGTTGTCATATAAGAAGGCCAAGAATAAGAGCAAGGGGAGCAAGGACGGGCCCCGCTGCAAAGGTCCTCCGGAAGCTATGTCCGGAGTGAACGAGCATGTCTCCTCCCACAAGGAAGATGAGGACGAAGAGGAGGAAGAGCAGGAGGAGGAGGAAGAGGAAGTGGAGAGCGACTCCCCCCTGAAGACAAGGAGGGGAAAGAGGACAGCCTCCGAGTACCTGGAGGGGGCGACGCCGAAGAAGCCCCTGGCCGAAACGTATGTGTCTAAAACTTACTCGTTCAATTATCGCTTTAATCTGCCTCTGTCGTACACAATCTTTTTATGCTTTTCAGCACTCCACGCGAGATCCCGATTCCCTCCTCTTTGGAGGGAAACTCTCTAGCACCTGGAGAGGCGGAGAGTGACGGGCCATCTCGTGCCCATTCTCCCCCTGCCATAGAGGACACCGAGGTGTCGTCCCAAAGGCCATCTCCTGGCCGGGGAAGCGCGAACGAGACCGTCCTGAAGGCGCCTAAGGACAACACTTCCGACGCTGTAGAGTAGGGCACGGCGACCCCCATGACCATCGAGGGTGGGGGGCCTCAACCTTTCGCGCCCTCGTCGAACACCATCCCGGAGACCAGTACGGCTCCAGGTTCGGACCAATATCCCTGTCGGTGTCAAAATCGGCGGATCTCGGGTAGGGGGTCCCGAACTGTGCATCTAGGCGGATGGTAACAGGAGACAAGGAACACGATGTTTTACCCAGGTTCGGGCCCTCTTGATGGAGGTAAAACCTTACGTCCTGCTTGATTGATATTGATGATGTGGGTATTACAAGAGTAGATCTACCACGAGATCAAGGAGGCTAAACCCTAAAAGCTAGCCTATGGTATGATTGTTGTTATTGTTGTTATTGTTGTTGTGTCCTACGGACTAAAACCATCCGGTTTATATAGACACCGGAGAGGGCTAGGGTTACACAGAGTCGGTTACAATGGTAGGAGATCTACATATCCGTATCGCCAAGCTTGCCTTCCACGCCAAGGAAAGTCCCATCCGGACACGGGACGAAGTCTTCAATCTTGTATCTTCATAGTCTTGGAGTCCGGCCGATGATGATAGTTCGGCTATCCGGACACCCCCTAGTCCAGGACTCCCTCAGTAGCCCCTGAACCAGGCTTCAATGACGATGAGTCCGGCGCGCATATTGTCTTCGGCATTGCAAGGCGGGTTCCTCCTCCGAATAATTTGTAGAAAATTGCGAACACCAGGATAGTGTCCGACTCTGCAAAATAAATTCCATGTTCCACCGTAGAGAGAATAATATTAACACAAGTTCAATCTGCTGACGTATTTCGTGGCGTGACATCATAGCACAACCAAGCCTTTACTTGAATCGTTTTTATTATACCACCTCAGTGCGTTTAGCGAAGCGGTTTCCTTGGCACGTCTTGTCGAAGCAGAGATCGTGTTCCCCTTATTCCGGGATTCTCATCAATACGGACGTGGGTAACCCAACCGCGCCATTGATTGCGGCACTTGGGAGAAAAGTGAGTTTTATCAGGCCGGTGGGGACGCATAGTTTTGTCCGCCCATATATAAGGGGATAAGGATCCACCTTTTTACCTACGCCTTCTTCCTCCTTTGCTTATCCATCTCCACACACTCGAGCTCTAGTGCCCAAGTTCGCACATCTCACCTCAACCTCCTCCAACTATGTCCGGAGTGGGAGGCAAGTGGATGGCCTCCTCCATTATGGAGGGGCACATCAAGAAGCTGCGCAGCGCCGAATATCTGTCCAGCGACATCGCGCACCAGCTCCCCTACGAGGGGAAGCCCATCCCCAGCCCCAGGCCCCATGAGAGGGTAGTATTCCTTCCCCATTTCCTCCGCGGACTGGGCTTCCCACTCCACCCCTTTGTCCGGGGGCTCATGTTCTACTACGGCCTGGATTTCCATGATCTGGCCCCGAATTTCATCCTCAACATCTCGGCGTTTATCGTCGTGTGCGAGGCCTTCCTCTGCATCCAGCCCCACTTCAGCTTGTGGCTCAAGACCTTCAATGTCAAGCCGAAGGTTGTAAAGGGCAGCCAAGCGGAATGCGGAGGCGCCATGGTGGGTAAGATACCCAACGTTACTTGGCTCGAGGGCGCCTTCGTGGAAACCATCAAGGGGTGGCAATCGGGGTGGTTCTACATCACCGAGCCGCGTGACCCTAAATGGGCAGCGGCCCCCGAATTCAGATCTTGCATCCCCACACAGCTCACCTCTTGGAAAGAGAGTGGCCTGACTTGGGGTGATTCGGAGGAGCTGACCGGACTCCAAGCCTGCATCCAAAAGCTGGTGAACAAGAAGCTCAATCTTGTCAACGTAGTCTAGGTCATGCTCATCCGCCGGATTCTCCCGTGCCAACAACGGGCCTTCAAGTTGTGGGAGTTCGATCCGGCCCAGCACCAAACCTTGAGCGGGCTCTTTGACACAAGGTACGAAGATGCCTGGAAGGTGCTGTTCAAGGGTGCCGAGGCTCCCGCATCCACTACCGAAGACCGTGGATTCCGCTCGCAGCGCCAGGCTAGCGAGGTAAGCGATTCTACCCTTTACGGGACACTTGTTTTTCATAGTTTGACTCTATGCGGGATCTAAACTCCCTCTCCTTTGACAGGACTGGCTGAAGAAGGCCGAGCAGACTAACTGTCCGGCTCCATTGCCAGAAGACCCAACGGACTACCGTTTAGCGGGGCTGCTGGTTCCGGCACCCCATGTGGTGCCGGAGAAGAAGGCCAAGAAGGAGGCCACGGGCACTCGAAAGAGTTCCTGTTTTCAGGTGTCTGATGACTCCGAGGCGGACTCCTCCCCCGAGGACGAGGAGGAGAAGAAGAAGGCCTCTTCCCCGGCGGGGGGAGGGAAGAAAAGGAGGGCCTCCCCAACGAGGGAGGCCGAAGGGTCCAAGAAGGGAAGAACTCTTCCCCCGGACTGTTCCGCCAACGCCGGTGACGACGACGAGGATTGGCCTCCAAGGGCCAAGCCCCTGGCGAGATCGTAAGTATCCGGACTCCCGAATGACTTCATGATTTTTCTTCTTGCCACATGGTGTCTTTCTAACGCCGCATACAACCCTGCAGTCCGCCCAAGGACGATCTTCCCGCTTCATCGAGCAGGTCCTTGGGCTCGTCGGATGTGAACAGTACTTCACTTCCAACCGCCTCCTATCCCCATGACGCTGACGACACCGAGGTGGGATCCCAGAGAGGGACCCACCCAGAGGAGGAGGACCCGGAGGTGCCACAGGGCGACCTCCCGGACTTCGTGCCGGACTCGGCACCGGAACCTGCAGTGGTTCCAGAGTCCGGCGGGCAGCCCCTTCGTAAGAAGGGCAAGACCGTGGCACCGGCGGCCTCCGTCCAACAGGAGGCGCCGGATAACTTGCTGGAGGCGCTCAACGGCGCTTCCATCGAGGAGGAACACTGCACTGTCATGAGTGCGGTGATTCTGAAGGTCCAGCTCGCCAAAAGCGGGCTGACCGAAGCCTGCAGCAGCCTTCTATCAGGCTTTGAGGTAAGAATATTAATATATGTAAAATAGTACCGCATAGACAGTAGCCCCTGATGCTCGGTTCGGTGTTTGGAAAGAAAAACCGGACTGAGGATCTAAAAAGATATACGCAGGAGTCTTAATAAATATGTCAATATGGGATTGCAGGCTGCGCTGTTGACCTCTGCCGCACTGACTGCGGAGGTCAATGCTTTGAAGCAAAGCCTCGAGCGGTCCGAGAACGAGCTCGGCCGTGCCAAGAAGCAGCTCGAGGACAAGGAAGGTGAGTAACACCTTATTAAAGTTGTACCTTACAGAAAAGGATTTTGGTTGCAAGATAAATTACAAGGATAACGTGGGTACTTCAGGGGCCACGAACGAGGTGGCGACCTTGAAGGAGGCGGTGTCTGCGGACGAGCGTAATGCGGCCGTGGAGCACGCCGGGAGAGAGAAGCAGGAGGCGTGGGTGGCGGAGGTACAACAAGAGCTCCAGGCTCTCATGGAAAAGCATGAGAGTTTGGAGCGCGACTCGAAGACTCGAGAGTCCGAGCTTGCATCGTCTCTTGAGAGCGCCAAGGCCGCTAAGGCCGAAACCCACAAGGCCCTTCAGGAGATCGAGGCGTTGAAGAAAATAGCGGCGGGTAAGGCATTTTTCATGCAAAGCAAGCATGTGAATGTGAATTACCTGTTACTTATCCGAGTTCGGAGCTCTCCAGGAGCGTTCGCAGATCTGCCCCGCAGCATGTCCGATGCTGCCACTTTCTACAGGGCCGAGGAGGGGAGCTCGATGGAGAAGGTCTTCTGGTCTCAATATGCTGAGGCCGGACATCTGGTGCCCCTTAGCGACCAGCTGAAGCAGCTGGTCGAGCTCCACATGGTGGCCGAACAGGCCATGAAGGGCCTCATAGTTCGGTTGTGGCCCAATGAGGCCATGCCTGGGAGCTACTTCGGCCTGGTGCGGCGGCTGGTGGATGCTTGTCCATAGGTTGAGGTCATCAAGCGATCCGCCTGTATTGAAGGTGTCACGCCCAATATGCGACCCTATCCAAAAGGAACTCGAAGGTCCCACCAAGGATAGACCCGCATATTGAAACTCTTTTGCAAGGTGGATATCATTACATCAACATTACATAAAAGATGGGGATACATACATAAGGCATACAATGCCACACGAATACAACATCACAATACATAATAGCACCACCCGACTACGGATGAAACACAAACAGAAACTCAAACGACATCCACCCTGCTAGCCAAGGCTGCCGACCTGGAACCTATCCCCTGATCAAAGAAGAAGCTGAAGAAGAACTCCAAAACAAGTCAACATCGCTCTTGCGTCATGATCATTGTATAAACATGTACCTGCAACTGTTGTTGTAGTAATCTGTGAGCCACGAGGACTCAGCAATCCCATTACCATGGGTATCAAGACTAGCAAAGCTTAAAGGGAAAGGAAGGGGTAAAGTGGTGAGGTTGCAGCAGCGACTAAGCATATATGGTGGCTAACATACGCAAAAAAGAGCGAGAAGAGAGAAAAAGGAACGGTCGTGAAGCTAGCAATGATCAAGAAGTGATCCTGAACTCCTACTTACGTCAAACATAACCCAGAAACCGTGTTCACTTTCCGGACTCCGCCGAAAAGACACCATCACAGCTACACACGTGGTTGATGCGTTTTAATTCGGATCTGGTGTCAAGTTATCTACAACCGGACATTAACAAATTCCCATCTACCTATAACTGCAGGCACGGCTTTCGAAAGATTATACCCTGCAGGGGTGTCCCAATTTAGCCCATGATAAGCTCTCGCGATCAATGAAGGATATTCCTTCTCCCAGGAAGACCCGATCAGATCGGAATCCCGGTTTACAAGACATTTCGACAATGGTAAAACGAGACCAGCAAAGCCGCCTGATGCGCCGACAATCCTGATAGGAGCTACACATATCTCGTTCTCAGGGAAACACCGTATAATTCAAGCTACGAGTAAAACCAACCCTCGAGTTGCCCCGAGGTGGCCCCGCAGGCTGCTCGGTTCGGACCAACACTTAGACAAGCACTGGCCCGGGGGGGCTAAAATAAAGATGACCCTCGGGTTGGCCGACCCAATGGAAAGGGATAGGTGGTGGTGAGGCAAATGGTAAAACCAAGGTTGGGCCTTGCTGGAGGAGTTTTATTCAAAGCAAACTGTCAAGGGGGTCCCATAAATCACCCGACCGCGTAAGGAACGCAAAATCTGAGAACATAACACCGGTATGACGGAAACTAGGGCGGCAAGAGTGGAACAAAACACCAGGCATAAGGCCGAGTCTTCCACCCTTTACCAAGTATATAGATACATTAATAATATAAGAGATATTGTGATATCCCAACCAAAATCCTGTCCACCATGGAGAAATCTTCAACTTCACCTGCAACTAGCAATGTTATAAGAGGGGCTGAGCAAAAGCGCTAACATAGCCAAACAACGGTTTGCATAGGAAAGGTGTCAAAGGTTAGAGGTTCATGGCAATATGGGAGGCTTGATGAGCAAAAGATAGGTAACGCAGCATAGCCATAGAACGAAGCAACTAGCATAGCAATGATAGTAGTGAGATCCAGGGTAGCGGTCATCTTGCCTGAAATCCCACAAGGAAGAAGAACGAGTCCATGAATAAGACGAACGGATGAAGCCGCAAAGACGAACCAAGCGTAGACGAACGAATCCTCACGAACGCAACAGAATAGGAACTATCGAGAAGAAGCACACAACATAGTAAACACACCAAACATGAACAAGGCATGATGCACAACAAACATGATGCATGACAAGACTACATGAAGCTACTCATGGCAAGAGATGATGCAAACAAGAGCAACACATCAAGGCAAGTTTAAATGAGGCCGGGAACAACATATAACAATTCCGGTAAGTCCTCATATGCATATTTCGAAATTGGTCCAGATCTGAATAACCCTTATGTTCAAGTTGTTAAACAGAAAGTTAAGATGCACCACGATGATCTACACAAGATTCTAGTCAAGTTACATATAAAGTTCATTTAGTTCAGAGCTACGGCCTAGAAGATATGAGCAAAACAAGACAAACATGGCATTGATGCAAAATGCATACAAACATCAAGCAAACACCTCAAAACAAGGATGCAACATGATAATATGAAACTACATGCAATTCTAAGCAAGTTTCATATAGAGCACACTCAAAACGGAGCAACGGTTCAACACACACACATGAAACAAGTTATAGCAACAATCTGTCCAAAACAGCAACTAGGCATATTGCAAGCATCAAAACAACATGCTACAGGACCTCAACAAGAAAACAAAAGGCATGGGCATGATGTACAGGCAAAGCATAACAAAACATGAACACTGAGCTATCTCCAGAAATCACTAGAACATGCTCAAACACACATGGCAAGATTGCAAATAATAACAGTTCAGACTTTGCAGAAAATAACATCAGGTTGCAATGTTTAGAGCTATCAAACAACATGTTACAGTTACATATCATGGCAAACAAAGGCATGGCATGAATCTACTAAATGCATAGATCAAAAGTCCCTTACTGACCATGAGCCAAAAAGGATCAGAAGAAATGATGGCACCCATGTAAACATAGCAAGTTATAATACAGATTCATACATGGCAGGAACAGAATTATGAAGGCATGTTGGTGAGCTTGTACCACTCACCACAGAGCAATATATGGCATGGCAAGGCAACCAACAGTAAGAAGACATGTTTGTGTAACCAACCAAGGCAAGAAGAAGTCCATAGCATGCAAGGATCAACTACAACAACCTTGGCAAAATTAAATAACATGTAAACAATCTGCCAGGAAACATTTTGAAGCAAAAGTAGAGCACGAAAATGACATGCTAGACTACTCCATAATTGCAAACATGGGCATGAATGGATAGACAATAACCTAAAGTTCAAAACATCCTTAATGAAGTATCTCAAAATATGCAGGGATCTCTTTGTAGCATCATGTTTACATGGCATCAAAATAACAGCAGAACAGGGACTAAAATCAGCAACATCATGATGCCTAGTTTGCATGCTTGTGCTAGTCACCACATTGATCACAAAAATACATGGCATACACCACTGTAAAGAAGACATAGCATAGATCAAAACACATGTATACATCAACCTCATAGGATGCACACATCAAACATGGCAAAAATGACAAATGAGCATGTTATAACAGTTTCAGCAGATTAACATCATGAAGCACTCTTACAACAAAGATTCAGGCATCAAGATGAGCTCAAATGAATATGATGCAATGGAATGAAATGATGTACTCGTTGAGGCGAACAATTTGACATATTACACGCACAAAACGGAGCTACGGATGCAGAGATACAATGCGATGAACATGGCATGATAATGTCAAAATATTCGGGACAGTCATTTTTCTGGAACAAAAAACAACGAGCGCTATATAACTATTCAGCGCACGGGGCGGGGTTTAGGTATTGCTCACCATGGGCTTCGGCCCAGGATGGAGGAGGAGGCAGGCCTGGCAGGCCGGGCCATGTAGCTGGGTCGGGGCCCACAGGGAGGAGCTGGGTCGTCTCCCTTCCTGAACAGGGATGAGGCTGACGGCGTCGGCGGCTTGGCGCGTCTCCGACGGAGCTCCCGCGGAGGAGGGAGGCGGATCCCGCTGGGGATGCATGGATCCGGGCGGTGGGGACCGGATCCCGCCGGATCTGTCGCCGGAGCAGGGCGGCAGCAGGGAGCCGGCGACGAACTCCAATGCGGCGGAGGCGAGGGGCACTGCAGGGGAGAGGAGAGGTGTTAGGGAGAGGCAGGGAGATGGAGAGGAGGGGCGGCGGAGCTGGCCTGAGGCTCGGCGGCGGCGGAGCCAGCCGGCGGAGGGGCGCTTGGGCGGCGGGGCGGCGAGGTGGGACCGAGGCGGCGGTGTCCGGCATGGCGGCGCGCGGTCGAGGACCGAGGCGAGGCGGGCGAGGGAGCCGGGCGCGTGGGCTTGCCCGGGGCCCAGATCGGCCCGGGGCGGGCCTGCGATGGGCCTCGGGCGGGCCTGCGGCGGCGGGAGGCGCTAAGGGGCACGTGGAGGCGCGGGAGAGGAGGAGGTTGGCTGCTGCGGCGGCGCAGGTGGCGGCGCGGCCACTGGGACGGCGCCAAGTGGCGGTGGACGGCTGGCTAGGTGCGAAAACGGAGGTGGAAGGTGGCTGGCTGCACGGAAAACGAGGAGGAGGTAGGTAGGAGGCCGAAATGGCGTGAGGGGATCTATATATAGGGTAAAAGCTAGGGTTTAGGGGGTTTGAGGCCGTTCCGGACCCTCGGATCACGATCTGACGATCAGGAACGGAGGGGGTTTAGGTGGGCTGCAGGTGGGCTGAGAAGAAGGGTTGGGCTGAGAGAAGAGAAGAGGGAGAGAGGCCCGGCAGCAGTTTTGAAGACCGAAACATCCGACGAAGGTACCGGCAACGGTACCGCTATATTTAACGGTTGGGCTATCAAATGGACTCCGAATGCGATGAAACTTGGCAGGCGCTCTGCCTACACTATAATAAGACCGCACGACAAGTTGCAACCCATTCCGAGAACATTTTTATGTCACTTATAAAATAATATTTTGGAGGTGCCGCGGGCGCGTGCGAGTGTGGTCTGGGCTCCGAACGGACAACGGAGAGAACCGGGAGGACCCGAACGGATGCAAGTTTTGAAAAACATGCAGATGAAATGCAGATGATGACATGGAAAAATGCAACACGCAAGCAAATGACATGGCAACGACGGCGAATAACTGACAGACACCTGGGGCATCGAACTCGGGGCGTTACAGAAGGTGCCCGTCGGGCCCTTGCCCGTGCTAAGGTGCACTGGGGAAAGATGGATGCTGAGAAGCTTGTGACGGACGCGCCACCGCCGGGGAAGGAGTATCGCACGCCCGAGATGTATTACAAGAGTGTCCTGAAGGGTGCCCGCACTATTGCGGGTGAGTGCTCCAATAATGTAATATTTGAGTAGACTCGCATTTTGTTATCCTGTGCGCTGAAAACTTTGTTCATATGCGCTAAGCAATGCTTGTTGATTTAAAATATTACCTTCTGTGCGGCTGTTTATCAAATCTGAGAGATGGCAAGTTGTCGGCTTCAGCCCCCATGCCATGAGTGCTGGGGTGTTCGGGATAAATTTGAGCACTCTTGTTCCCATATTTGGGTCCATCTAGGGAAGCGCTCAACACAACGAACTAGGCAACCGGACTTATAATGCTTGAACACTCTCACTTAGCCATATAATTCTATAATTTTAAATTTCGGCGAAGCCCCTAGTGTTCGGAAGGCCGAATTCTGGGCGCTATCCACGCCTGGGCCGGACAAAACTGGTTCCTCGCTCTAAGCGGCATAAGTCTTTAGGGACTCGAAAAAAAACCTCTCGAACAGCGACCGGCTCTCTCCACATCATGACGGTCAGTTTTAGCTTTCTCCACTGAGGCGCTCGCCCAGCTCAACCGGGGCGCAATCGCAGTGGTTCTCCCAGTGCTACCTTAGCCGATAGAACGGAACGTAAGGTACCAAAACATAGGAGCCGGGCAAACCCAACTATTGACCCAAGACATGATTCGGAGCCGATGCATATAATGCTATAAGTTCGGGGTGCCGCACTTGTGAAAATGTTCGGACTTATCACACCATAATGTGGGGAACTTAAGCCCCTGGTGTATTTAGCCATACCAAAGTGTACGGATGCGGCATGTCATAAATGAACATATGTATAAGAAAGGAGTGCAACAAAAGCAAAAAGGTGTTGTATTGTTTATTCAAGAAATACTGCCATGAATGCAGGACGATACAAATAGTGCGATAAGCAAGGGATGGGACTATTAAACATGTCCCCCTCCAGGGGTAGGCTGCGAAATGGTGTATAAAATAGATTTAGTGCTCGTAATGGAGACCACCTGGATATTCGTCGTAGCCTTTCTTCTTCCCTGGCTGTTGCATCGTGAGTTCGGCCGGTCTACTGCTGGACAGGGCCTCTGGTGAATGGATTCCTATGGGTGAGAAAGAAAATAAAAAAAGAAATGACACACTTGGTTGCCCCTGACGTGGTTAAGCCGCATTCTGGGCCTGTCGTGGTTGTGCCCCTCCCCCTATGCCCATGGTATCTCCAGAGCATAATGATGTACGCGAAGGACCAGTCTTGCAATCTTGCGAGGGCTGGGGTTGGGGCCGCATTGCTACGCGTGCTCAGAACGTGCCAGGTGGTCTTGTTGTAGGTTACTCCGGGCGCGTTTAGCCGTGTCCGATCGCTTAACGACCGGACTCGAGAATTGCCTTAAGAGGCTGCTTGTACTTCTGCCGTGAGAGCCGTTGTATGTTCCTCCGTTTGGAGGAGCGTTCGGTGTTTCCGTTGACCGTGATGACTCCTTAGGCCTGGCATCTTGAGCTTGAGGTATGCGTAGTGCGAGCCGCGTTGAACTTTGCAAACGCGGTCCGTCCGAGCAGACATGATAGCCGCTGCGGAACGGAACTATGTCGAAGATTAACTCCTCGCTTCGGAAGTTATCCGGGGATCTGAAGCACTTCCAGTGTGACTGAGCCCGTACAATTGGCCTCTACACCTGGGTGTAATGGACGCCTTTGAAGGTCGTCTTTGTGGGTTTTAATCCTGAGGGGTCTATGCCCATCTTGCGCATTGTGTCCTGATAAAGCAGGTTCAGGCTACTGCCGTCGTCATCAGGACTCTGGTGAGGTGAAATCCATTGATGATTGGGTCTAAAAACCAATGCGGCGAATCCGCCGTGGCGGATGCTGGTGGGGTGGTCCCTTCGATCAAAGATCGGGCAGGAGGACCATGGGTTGAACTTCGGGGGCGACTGGCTCCATCGCGTATACGTCCCTGAGTGCATGCTTCCGCTCCCTCTAGGTATGTGGGTTGTGTATATCATATTCATCGTCCGCACTTGTGGGGGAAACCTTCTGTCCTCTATGTCGGCGGTCGGGTCTCTTCTTCGTCATTGCTATGCAACCCCCTTGCCATTGTTTTTGGTGATTAGCTTGCCTGGCCTGCTGAATACCCAACAACCCCTGTTGGTGTGGTTGGCGGCTTTCGGGGTGCTGTGTATCTGGCACGAGCGATCGAGTATTCGGTCCAAATTGGACGGACCCGTAGTAGTTCTTTTGAATGGCTTTTTCCGCTGACCGGGTTTGGAGCCTCTGAATCTGGCATTGACTGTCGTATCCTCATTATTGTCACGTTAATGCGCTTGTTCTTGTTGCGACGCGACCTGCCATTGCGGTCCTTGGTATCCGGACTGCCAGAATTTTTGCTGAGGTTGTTGCTACGGGCTAGCCAGTTGTCCTCTCCCGTGCAGAAGCGGGTCATTAGTGATGTGAGGGCTGCATGGGATTTCGGCTTTTCCTGTCCCAGGTGCCGGGCAAGCCACTCATCCGGATGTTATGTTTGAAGCGCGGGCCTCCGCATCCGGACAGTCGACGATTGATTTTTCTTGGTTAAGAACCGTGTCCAGAATTGTCTGGCCGATTCATCTGGCTGCTGAATTATGTGGTTAGGTCGTCAGCGTCTGGTGGTCGCACATACGTGCCCTGGAAGTTATCAAGGAATGCGGCTTCCAGGTCCTCCAACACCCAATTGATTTTGCTGGCAACTTTAAGCCAATGCCGAGCTGGTCCTTTAAGCTTGATGGGAGGTATTTGATGGGTGAAGATCGTCACCGCGGGCCATGTGGATATGAAGGAGATAGTCTTCGATCCAAACGCGGGGTCTGTTGTGCCATCGTAGGATTCAATATTCACGGGTTTAACCCTTCGGGGATTTGATGATCCATTACTTCATCTGTGAAGCATAGTGGGTGTGTGGCGCCTCTGTATTGGGCTATATCGCGACGGAGCTCCAACGAGCTTTGTCTACTGTGTTCGGCCGGCCGGAACTTACTGTGTCCGCGCGACGGTTGTCGTCACGTATCATGGGGCGCCCACGCGATCCGTAGATCGATCTTGATTGTCTTGCCTTATCCTCCAATATATCTCGCAAAGTCCAGAGCGTTCCCCTGTGGCCTTGTGCTTTTCGAGCGATGCCGGGGTACGGTTCTAGTGGAGGGCCTAGAGGCCTCTCTGTCGCGGACACAAGGTGGCCGGTCAGCCGTATTGTTCTCTGGTGATGCAGGTTTATGTGCCTCCTCCTCTAATCGGGGGAGCAGCTTGCGTTTGGGGTAGCTTTTGGAGGGCGTTCGAGCTCATGCTCTTCGTCCGCAAGGGACTTCAGTCCATCTGTCGGCTAGCAGATCCTGATCAGCTCTAAGCTGTTGTTGCTTTTTCTTGAGGCTGTTTGCCGTGGCCATAAGCCTGCATTTAAAATGCTCTTGTTCGATGGGATCCTCAGGCACGACAAATTTGTCATCGTCGAGGCTTGCCTCGTCTCTGGAGGGAGGCATGTAATTATCATCCTCGACCTCTTCGTCTGCCGCTCTCTCATGAGGGCTGGCATCTCATCCTCCTGCGCTGAATCTTGCTGGAGGGGGTTGTCTTCGGCACTGTCTGGGGTATTATTATCTCCGGTGCCGGAATCGCCATTCTTGCTGTGGCGGTATTTAGAGCGGCACCGCTGACGCCGGCGCTTGTGCTGTTTCTTGGAGGGGTCTTCCTCCGCTGTTCCTTCGCCATTCCCATCCTTTGGGATATCCACCATGTATATGTCGTATGATGAGGTGGCTTTCCAGTGCCCAGTAGGCGCTGGTTCTTGGTCCGTCTCCGGCATCGTCGTCCATACCTTCGATGTCTTCGGAGTCGAAGTCTAGCATGTCGGTTAGATCGTCGACAACGGCTACTAAGTGGGTGGTGGGTGGGTCTTGAATTTCTTCGTCATCCGCATCCCAACCGTCCTGACCGAAGTCCGGCCAGGGCTCTCCTGATGACGAGAGATACTTTAGCGAACTCAGGATGTCGCTGAAAGGTGAGTGCTGAAAGATGTCCGCAGCGGTGAACTCCATAATTGGCGCCCAATCGGATTCGATTGGAGGGGGCGCGGGAGGTTCGGAGTCCGGCAAGGAGTCCGGCACCTTGGAGTCACGAGCTTCAGAAGGGACAAAGTCAGTATTCGGCTCTATCGCCGTAGAGGTTGCAGCCCCCGAGGCGGTGTCTAACCACCCGTCCTCGATCTGCGCAGCCGGCTCCGAATCGAGGGTCGGAGCGGACTCGTGTGCGGCCTCCAGGGCACTGTCCGGCACCAGAGCTAAATCATCCCCATCGTGACAGTGCGGCGCGCTCCGCTGTGGCTCGAATCCATTGAAGATCAAGTCTCCGCGGATGTCAGCCGTGAAGTTAAGACTTCCAAATCTGACCTGACGGCCAGGGGCGTAACTTTCAATCTGCTCCAGATGGCCAAATGAATTGGCCCGCAGTGAAAAGCCGCCGAATACGAAGATCTGTCCGGGGAGGAAAGTCTCACCCTGGACCGCGTCGTTGTTGATGATCGAAGGAGCCATCGAGCCTATCGGTGACGACACAGAGGAACTCTCAATGAAAGCACCAATGTCGGTGTCAAAACCGGCGGATCTCGGGTAGGGGGTCCCGAACTGTGCGTCTAGGCGGATGGTAACAGGAGACAAGGGACACGATGTTTTACCCAGGTTCGGGCCCTCTTGATGGATGTAAAACCCTACGTCCTGCTTGATTGATATTGATGATGTGGGTATTACAAGAGTAGATCTACCACGAGATCAAGGAGGCTAAACCCTAGAAGCTAGCCTATGGTATGATTGTTGTTATTGTTGTTATTGTTGTTGTGTCCTACGGACTAAAACCATCCGGTTTATATAGACACTGGAGAGGGCTAGGGTTACACAGAGTCGATTACAATGGTAGGAGATCTACATATCCGTATCGCCAAGCTTGCCTTCCACACCAAGGAAAGTCCCATCCGGACACGGGACGGAGTCTTAAATCTTGTATCTTCATAGTCTTGGAGTCCGGCCGATGATGATAGTTCGGCTATCTGGACACCCCCTAGTCCAGGACTCCCTCAATCCCCCTTTGAAAGAAGGGGGAGGAGGGGAGCTCTGTCGACGGCCTCCATCATTCCGAAGGCTGCTGACACTCTACAGGAGGCACTGCAATGTGCGTCCATCGTGGAGGAACACCGCACCCTGATGGGTGCTTTTGACAAGTCGCTCGTGGCCGTATTCCTCAGCGGCCAGGACCTTAGTCCACCTTTCATTTAGCGTATCTTCTTCAGCTTTGATCTGCTGTTGTTTCTTTTTCAGGCTCCAGGTTGTAGCAATGAGCTGCCGCTTGAAGCGTTCTTGTTCGAGGGGTTCCTCTGGGATGATAAAATCTTCATCGTCGAGGCTGACCTCCTCTTCGGATTCTGGCATATAGTTGTTGTCCTCCGAATCTTCATGATCAGCATGTTTGGGACTATGTTCACCTTCTTACCTCTCGTCTTGTGTAGACATGGGCTCGACGGGGTATTCGGGATCTTCGGCATCATCCGGAGTCTCATTGTCTCCGGTGCCAGTATTACTGTCCTTCACCCGACGCGATCGTGAGCGGTGCCGCTGACGTCGGCGCTTTGGTGGTTTATCGACGGGTTTGTCCTCATCAAGGTTCTGATTTTCCTCGTCGTCCTTTTTATCGGGAGTGTCCACCATGTATATGTCATAACTTGAGGTGACTATCCAATGCCCTGTGATGGGTGGGACTTGGCTTGGTTCGGCGTCTTCATCGTCGTCCATATCATTGATGCCTTTGGACGCGTAGTCCAGCATGTCGGTTAAGTCCTCGATAGTGGCTACTAAGTGGATGGTGGGTGGGGTGTAAAATTCCTGGCTCTCAGCCTCCTGCCTGAGCTGGGGACAGTTCGGAAAAAAACTCTGGTGAAGGAGAGATCCTGCATCAATCCCAATGTCTTGTCTAGGAGCGGGAGTAGGATCGGAAACTGTGGATCCGCGGGGCTGAGCTCGGCATGGGACACCTGATCGGATCCCATGAGCGCAGACCTCGACAATTAGGGGTGGTTGCCTAGAGCTAAGTCTAAGATTGCATCTGGGTATTTGGTCGGGGATTCCACGAAGGGAAGAGGTCCGGCAGGGCTCACGCTCCCGTCTTCGGACAATGAGACCCACCCCGGATCTAAGGCCGGGGTAGGTATGAGTGTTGACCCCATAGTAGGATCTAACAAGGGATCCGAAGAGTCTTCTTGGAGGGGGTACAGTGTAGCAGCCGAGGCCGTGAATCCATCGAAGACCAGATCTCCTCAGATGTCAGCAACATAATTCAGGTTTCCAAACCTGATCTGGTGGCCGGGGGCGTAACTGTCGACCTGCTCGAGGCGGTCGATCGAGTTGGCACGAAGCACAAAGCCACCGAACATCATTGTTGATGAAGAGGTGAGACATCGATCCTTCTACCGACGATACATCAGAGCTCTCAATGAAAGCACCAATGTCGGTGTCAAAACCGGAAGATTTCAGGTAGGGGGCCCAAGTTGTATGTCTGAGGACCAAAGGTAACTATGAACAAAGGACAGAGTGTTTACCCAGGTTCGGGCCCTCTTAATGGAGGTAAAACCCTACTCCTGCTTGATTATATTCGAGGGTATAGGGGTTACAAGAGTTGATCTACCACGAGATCGAGTTGGCTAACCCTAGATTGGCTAGCCTAGCAATGTTGTGATCCTGCCTCCGATCTACCCTCCGGTTTATATAGATACCGAAGGGGCTTAGGGTTCTACAAAGTTGGTTTTACAGAAAGGAATAATATATCTGGACACCTATACTTGCCATCCACGCATACAGGAGTCCCTACCGGACACGAGAGGAGATCTTCCGTCTTGTATCTCGACGGCCCATCAATCCGGCCCACATCCAATAGTCCGGATGCCCGAGGACCCCCTAGTACAGGACTCCCACAATTACTTCTAAGCAAATTAATCATGATGGACACTATCTTACAGATATTTCGACTTTCGGTGATGGTCGAGCTGGGCGAGTCCATCGTGCGTGAAAAATGTATATCACAGGATGAGCTCGCGCAGATCGACCGCCATCGTCAAAAGTCGAATCTCTTTCTCCAAGAACAACTCTCATCTCTCTCACGTATATATATGGTGGAACCCTCTCTCGTGGTGGTATATATGGTGGACACTATCTCACGGATAATTCGACTTTCGGTGATGGCCAAGCTGGGTGAGTCCATCGTGCGTGAAAAATGTATATCATAGGATGAACTCGCACAGATCAACCGCCATCGTCAAAAGTCGAAATTCTTTCTCCAAGAACAACTCTCATCACTCTCACGTATATATGGTGGAACTCTCTCTGGTGGTGGTATATATGGTGGACACTATCTCACGGATATTTTGAATTTCGATGATGGTCAAGTTGGGCGAGTCCATCGTGCGTGACAAATGTATATCACAATAAGAACTCGCCCAAGATTGACCGCCATCATCAAAAGTCGATTTTCTTCATCCAAATCCAACTCTCATCGACTGTCTGTGATGGTCGCTCTTCCTCTGATGCTCCTACCATGAAAAGATCACAAAGGAGGAACAGAGGAAGCGCGACCCCCTACGACAACAATCGGCATCTGTTAAATATCATCGGGTGACCTTCATAGCATCTATACAAGCAACAAGAACTATTAGATGCATCAACAATTATCTATACAAAAAATTAGCAATTATCTACATTCATCCATACTTCTTTCCATCCATCTATGCATTCATGCATACATACATAGATCCATATATATTGATACATAACAAAAACTACAAAAATAATTTACTACAAAAAAAGTCCATGCATGAATTCATGCATCAATCCATGAATTAATACATACATATATACGTTCATACATCCATGCATCCATCAATCCTTGCATCCATATAAAAATCCACACATCCATACATACACTCATGCATAAATACAAGATAGGGAGGGGGATGAAGCTCACCGAGAGGGGGAGGTGGTGCCGGCAGGGTTGGGGGGTTGCCAGCGGGGTTGGGGGCGCAGGTGGGTCGGGGGGTGCCGGTGCGAAGGGCGCCGGCCGAAGGAAGTGGGGCGCCGGTGGGGTGTGGGGGTGTCGGTGAGAAAAGAGAGAGAAGAGACCACGAGGGGGGGTGAGAAAGAGAGAGTATGTCGGTGCGGCTCTCGGTAAAGGTACGGGACCTAGATCTAGGTTTTACACCTTTTCCGAGAATTACGCTCGGTAAAGGATAAAACACATTCGGAAATGGCAAACATACCGAGAGCAGCAATCGGAAATGACACTCCTCTCGGTAAAGGTACGGGACCTAGATCTAGGTTTTACACCTTTTCCGAGAATCACGCTCGGTAAAGGATAAAACACATTCGGAAATGGCAAACATACCGAGAGCAGCAATCGGAAATGACACTCCTCCCTCATCCTCCTACACATGCCACAAGGACATCACAAATGATTCCCCATGCCGCTACCCGGCATGATTTCATGTGCCGCCTTGCTGATCTGCAATTCCCGGCGATGAAACCCTAGTAGAGCAATAAATTTGTCGAATATTGCACGCGTGCCCAAAAAATGTGAGGTCGAAAAATGTGAGGCCGTGGCACGTGCCATGCGGTTGCCCCCTCTTAGAGCACAAGAAGTTTTGAGGCCAATGGAGAAACAGGACCAGCACTTCGTACACAAACCGGACACGTTCTCTCTCGATACCCAGATGTTAGCTCGTAGGCAGTGCGGTTTACACGTGGCCTCAAGGGAGGCTTACTCAAAACGCGTCCAAACTTTTACCACACCCTACAGAGGCCATATGATGACATCGTGCCAGATCTCGAGCAATACTACCATCGTACGATTTTCCGAGGATTTCAACGGTTGCATCATGAATGACATCGAGGTAATTTTGGTAACCCGGTGGCAGGACATGCCCCTCCCTCATCTGTGCAAGGCCTAGGCATGCCACAAGGATATCACAAATGATTCCCCATGCCGCTACCCAGAATGATTTCATGTGTCGCCTTGCTGACCTGCAATTCCCAGCGATGAAACCCTAGTAGGGCAATAAATTTGTCGAATATTGCACGCGTGCCCAAAAAATGTGAGGTCATGGCACGTGCCATGCGGTTCCCGCTCTTAGAGAATGAGAAGTTTCAAGGCCAGCGAAGAAACATGACCAGCACTTCCTGCACAAACCGGACACGTTCCCTCTCGATACCCAGATGTTAGCTCATAGGCGGTGCGGTTTACACGCGACCTCAGGGGAGGCTTGCTCGAAACGCGTCCAAACTTTTACCACACCCTACAGAGGCCCTGTGATGACACCGTGCTAGATCCCGAGCAATCCTACCATCATACGATTTTCTGAGGATTTCAACGGTTGGATCAGGAATGACACCGAGGTACTTCCGGTAACCCGATGGCAGGGCATGCCCCTCCCTCATGTGTGCAAGGCCTAGGCATGCCACAAGGACATCACAAATGATCCCTATGGCGCTACCCGGCATGATTTCATGTGTCGCCTTGCTGATATGCAATTCCCGGCGATGAAACCCTAGCAGAGCACTAAATTTGTCGAATATTGCATGTGTGCTCGAAAAATGCGAGGCCGTGGCACATGCCATGCGGTTCCCCCTATTAGAGCATGAGAAGTTTCGAGGCCAACGAAGAAATAGGACCAGCACTTCCTGCACAAACCGGACAAGTTCCCTCTCGCTACCCAGATGTTAGCTCGTAGGCGGTGCGGTTTACACGCAACCTCAGGGGAGGCTTACTCGAAACGCGTCCAAACTTTTACCACACCCTACAGAGGCCCTGTGATGACACCGTGCCAGATCCCGAGCAATCCTACCATCGTACAATTTTCCGAGGATTTCAACGGTTGGATCAGGAATGCGAGGTACTTTCGGTAACCCGGTGGCAGGGCATGCCCCTCCCTCGTGTGTGCAAGGCCTAGGCATGCCACAAGGACATCACAAATGATTCCCCATGGCGCTACCCGGCATGATTTCATGTGCTGCCTTGCTGATATGCAATTCCCGGCGATGAAACCCTAGCAGAGCACTAAATTTGTCGAATATTGCATGTGTGCCCGAAACATGCGAGGCCGTGGCACGTGCTATGCGTTGCCCCCTCTTAGAGCATGAGAAGTTTTGAGGCCAACGGAGAAACAGGACCAACACTTACTGCACAAACCGGACAAGTTCTCTCTCGATACCCAGATGTTAGCTCATAGACTTACAGGGCCCTGTGATGACACCGTTAATTAAAAAACGTCGGCATCCACCATTAAGAAGATGGCCTATCACTTTGAATGTTATATACTCGAGACAGGTGAACATTCAAAGTGATAGTCCATCTCCTTTAACAAGAGTGTAATGAATACCGAAGCTTAATGCATCTGGACTATCCCACTATATAAACAGGTTTTGTTGCTTGTCTCTAGGCCAGGTGGGACTAAACTTTGATGGTGGCCTTAATATTACCGAGAGCCACTCTCGGAAACTTCTCCCTTACCGAGCGCCCCTCTCGGTAACAGTGTGGATCATAAATTTGAAAAGACGTCGGCATCCATTCTTAGAATACCACAGGCGGACTATTGAACTATCTAAACAGGTATTTTTGCTAGTCGATAGGCAAGGTGGGACTAAATCCGCAAAGAGTTACAACCATCACCGTGCCGTTAGTTGCCGCCGAATGTGCCACGTGGCAATACTTTGCCGAGTGTGACTAGATGGCCCTCGGCAAATAGTGCCTTTGCCGAGTGTACTCTGTTTGCCGAGCAATACTGTCCGCAGCATCATGTATTTGCCGATTTATTTCCTTTGCCGAGTGGGTCTCTCGGCGTTCTTTACTTTGCCGAGTGCCCGTGTTTTGGCTCTCGGCAAAGACGCCGACACCCGGCGTATACGAAAATTCCAGTAGTGAGGGTGTGCATGCGTGCGTTCATGTGAATGAGTGTATGCTCGTGTATGTGAGCGACTCCAATTATATTGTGTTAAATAAAGCATTGCGTGTCAAGTACAGCTGTAAAAAGATTCTCAACAAAAAAAAAATTACAGCTGTAAAAAGGATCGTCAAAAAATACATTCGCAGGACGCTGCATGCTAGTACATGTTACGAGCTCACGAAGGTGGGCTACCTTTGCCTGGGAAGACACAGAAGCGTTCCACGCCACACGATATGCGTGGGATCGGACGTTGCCGGGCGTGGCTTATACTGTACAAAAGTAAGATAATTATCCGAATGTTTTCAAACATTTTTCTAGAATTAATAGGTCTCGCAATAAGGGAGATATAGGGTTCACGCGGAATCCTACGCAAACCGCGGAACGGGACGCTGAGTCGCTGACGCCGTGGGCCTGCTACTAAAAAAGCAGTGCTATCAGGATTAAGGACGATGGATGAAATCATCCGTTAGGTTGCAATCTTTTCACAAATCAGCAGCGTTTGAGATGGACATTGTCCAGATTTCGTCTGTGCACTGCCGTGTCCAGAGTGGTTTTAAATCCCGGAATCGTCTGGTTACCGGAAACTACTCCTACGTCGTGATATATATATCCCGAGTTGGTTAGAATCCAAAACTGTAGAATACGGAGCACAGGCAGCCTCCATAAATCCCATCCCCCTCTCCCTGAGCACGCAGCCCTAACAAGACGCCGTCCGTCCCAGGAAACCAAGCCATTGTGCAATCCGCGCCCAAGTCAAGCCAGGTCTTCCTCCTCTATCCCACTTTTGCTTTCGCCTTTTACGTTGAAGGGTTTCGGCTTTCAGGGTTTGGCAGTGCGACTTAGTAAGTACTGTATTGACTTTCTTGGTGATCGTCTTCGTGCTTCGAAAGAAATCGGGTTTAGTTTATTTTCAGGTTCATCTTGTACCTCTGCATTGCGGCAATATGGATAATTTTTGTATGCCTTAGTAACTGTGTGATCATGCTATTGCTATGAGGCATGATTATCAAGATTAGATATCTTCTTCATTGTGCCCTTACTATGGCCCGATGATCAATTTCACTTGCAGGGGAAGAGGGAGGAGCGGAGCTATGGGCAACTCCGGAAGCACAGGTATGTTCGCCCGCCCTTTGTGATTGAACCTCAGATCGTTTCTGCTATAAACGAAAAGTCAGACTAGAAATTCACAACAATTAATCCCTTATAAATACACGGTGAGATCTCTCCCTTGACTTTCTTAGGTAGAAGTGAGATCTCTCCGTGAATAAACTCGGATAGCACCCTAGTGGATTCCTCATGGGGAGGACTCGAACGCCGGTGGGTAGGTGGGCAGGTTCAATAACCTGAACTCCTGCCACTTTTCTCACTATTTGTTTATACTTATGAGAAAAGTGGCCTCTTCAAACCAAACAAAAAAGAAGAGAAAAGCTCATGTACTGTATCTGTATGCAAGATTTTCATTCATATAACCTGAACATAGAGAACTATTCTGCACCCTTCTATTTTCACCATGGTGAATATTGCAACTTGTTTAACTGGAACTGCAAACCTGCACATAAATTTACTATCCTTTTTTTTCTCTGTTATATAATTTTGATTTATGCACTTGTCAAATTTCAGCTCCCGCGCGTCTAGGAAAGACCCATGTTCCAGATTTAGAATGGAAGGTGCATGACTTCTCAGCGCTGCTTGAGACGAAAGCTACCTCGGCGATATCTTCTTTTTTTCACTGCTTTGGGCACAAGTGGTACGCATCATAACGCAAAAGGAACTTTGCAAAATTAACGTATTATAGATGTGTAAATATCATACGGTCATGTTTCAGTCATGTTGAAATATTAATCACAATCACGCAAACCCATGAAAACAGCCGGACAATGAACCTTGAGGATGCATCATGTGAAGAAATTAGGCTTATACTCATTCAGTTATGACTTCTAGGCTTACTTCGTTTTTCTTCAATTCCCTTCGCAGGTGCCTGCAAGTGACTCCAAAGCACAATCAAGAAGCTCAAGTGTCTCCAAATCGCAAACAAGATGATAAAGGAAATCCATATGTTGCTCTTTCTCTTATGATATTCCGGGGAGGCTTGGAGCCAGGTCACACGGTGCATGCAGTGTTTCAGTTGTCAATATTCAACCATTCGAAAGGAATGTATCGTGGATGCAAAGGTAGACGCGTGAATGTGTTTGTTCAAGTACATCCATCATCTTAGCTGGGGGTACATAGTCGACTGCATCACCAGTTAGAGCTATAGATTCCATCATTACAAATCAATACCTATCAATGTCGTAACATGATCAATTACTTTGCCCATTAACAAGTCGTTTCATATTTTCTTCGCTGTTAAGTTTATCCATCGACCTTCTGTACTGTGTGTCACACTTGAGACTCTTTTTGATTGGGACAACCTTCTAGAGTACATATGCATGCTTTCTGAGAATCATTATTTAGATGGATTTCTCTACTTTGAACTCAGTTGATTGTATTATTTTTTGCGGGAAAAGGTTGATTATTTGTTAATTTGGATATTTCAAGTGTTTATTTCTCTAATTTTCAACTTTTACCTAAACACAGCTAGCTACAACTTCGATGTCAAGAATACCTACTCGAACAAGGAATGCTTGATTCCTCTTGAGGAGCTACTGAAATCATCTGCTTTTCTGGTTGATGATAGTTGTGTCTTTGGTGTGGAGATATTAAAAATTGACGTCTCTTCTCCCGAAATGAAGTCTGCCGTGGTTCAGAAAAAGGCTACCACAGTTCAGAACCTCTTTGTCCAGAAGAAGGGATTCATCAAAGGGACATACACTTGGACCATGAACAATTTCCTAGAATTGGACTCTCAGCACTTTGTCCGTTCTCCTACATTTGAAGTTTGCGGGCATAAATGGTATTCACCTATTACCAGTTGCATCACAAATTCTCTCTCTATAAATACTATGCATGTGTTATCCGACATTGTTGCTTATACATATGTTTTAGCTTACCATACCTTGTTAGTAGTTACTTCACAGTGGACAGAAGCATTTTTTAGTGCTTTGTGTCAATGGACATTACCGATAGCCGATGGTCATGTCTTTGTGCAAGGCAGCAAGGTCTATTTTTAGTTTGATCTTTAAGCATGGAACCAAATAACTCTACTTCTTCTAGTATATTTACAATAACATTATTATTAAATTGTACTGTAGTCATGTTTTGCTCAGTTTTTTTGTATAATTGTAAGACTCTAATTGTAATGCCACCAAGTCGTGTTCAAAGTTAATGGGTATACGGTGTACCTGCCTACACCCAAGCTCAGCCACAACTTTCTGATTTCATAACTAACCACATTCTTCAAATAAATTTCCGCGGGTACCCAATTGTATATGAAGTATCACTTCCCATTCTTATCAACAGGTACATGGGCATGTATCCGCGTGGTGGCAAGAGCAGCACTGATTGCCTCGCCTTGGGTTTGTACCCGGAGTCCTCGGATGAGCTCTTTATGGAGTCCAGGAAGGTGTTTCAAATGAGTCTGTCCATCCTGGACCAAAAGAATGGGAAATACTACGAAAGAACTTCAGGTTAAGTTGTCCTTAGCAACTACCAGTACAGTGTGTGAATTACTGTTTGTAAGCTGTAACCCCTTGATAATTACAGTTCATCTTACTTTTCTGGTGATGGCAGGTCTCTTGGTGCGTTTTAGTCAAGGCTGGTCATGGTCCGACTTCTTGCCACTCAAGGAACTCCAGGATCTGTCCAGAGGCTATCTTATAGAATCGAACTGTGTCATCAAGGCTGATCTTACTATCTTTGGGTCATCCAGTGATTGCTAGATGCTTACCTCGTGGCCTGATGTAGAGTTAATATGCCTTCATCCTGGAGTTGATGGTGGTGTTGATTTGTTTAAAGTTCTTATATAGTAGGAGTATTAAAGATGAACTAGTTCACAAGAAGTCGAGAAATGATTACTAGGTATATTGTCTCTAATATATTATTTGCAAGTACCTCAATTTGTGTATGGATGATGTTCCATCGATCATGTCAGTTTGATGAGTTTCGTTTGCATTTGGTTCCATGATCCCATCTTCAGGGTCTCAAGCATTTTCAAATGTCGGCCAAAAACGTTAGTGGACTTGCTACAAATTCATATAAACTGTAAGGCGTTGATTGTTTTCTTCTCTTACCGAAAAAGGCTTTCGCCCCGCTTTATATATAAAGCATAGACCAACAGTGCCTGATACAACCACACTCACCTAACACAAACGCACACACACACCCAAGGCTGGATACATAGGCGCTGAGTGCAGCAACACACTCCCTAGCACTACAAGAACCGCCGGGGGCTTCAGCCGTGAACACGACCGCGAAGAAGTGAAGCCGCATATGACGAACCGTGGGCTCCAAGGCGGTGCCTTCAAGAAGGATACAACACCGGAACGCCACCACCGTCCGATCCAAGGATTAGAGTTTCCCCTGGAGCAACACGACAGGCAATGATAGCCGCGACGACACCTTCAAGAAGGGAGCGATCTACGCCGTCGCCAGTCCGTCCGAAGATAGAGTAGGTTTTCACCCCGGCCAACCCTCACCGCCACCGAACGCCACAACCCGGCTACCATGCCGCCCACACGGCCGTGCCAACCGGGCAGCACCGAGGCACGAGCTCTGCCCAGGAGCACTGTGCCACCACCACCAGGGCCGCCGCCCCGGAATCCAAGACCTTGACACCACGTCCCCCGAGCCCCACCGCTACCCCAACCGCAGAGACAGGCGGAAAGGATCGGCCTTCCGCACCCCTGGCCGGTCCCAGCGCCGAGACCCAATAGGCCGGCCACAACAAGCCTCCATCGAACCGTCCGGCCACATTTTCTTCTCTTTGAGAGCGATCCATTCAAATAAGACTAATTTGTTTCTTTTCACTTTTTACCACTGTATCACTACCACATTTATTTACACCCATTTAATATTGATTCCTCACATGATAATCGGCATGATTTATCACTGCCACATTTATTTACCCTTTTTTAAGTCTTCATGTTGCAAATGAGACGTCACTGGTTGCCCTTATTGTGCTGTGGTTTACGTGAGCATTCATCAGTTATGTTACGGTGCTGCAGTTGTGCTGTCTATTTCCTCTTTTGAAATGTCAAATTGCACTTCTTCCTGTCCTGTGACAACATTCAGGTAACACAGCAGAGGCTATTATAATTTGGTGACTGTTGTTGTTGTTGAGTGAGTGGCACCCTCTCCCCTGTGATCCTTTGGTGTGCAATGGCTCAACACAGCATAGTGCCATGCGTGTCCATTAGATTTTCAGTCCACAGCTACAGGTAAGCCTGGTAGAGTCGTGGATGACCTACCTGGGAATTTCAGACGCGTCTCTGGCCTCGACAGCAGCAGCAGCAGCTGTCCTACAACAGGTTCACCAAATGAGTTTCGATTAGCAGTCCAACTATGTAACTTCTAAATCGCTTCAACCGGCGCACATGACTTTCCGATTCAAACTGCGACTAATAATGGATCAAAGATGATAGAGCTTGGCTTCAGAAGTGGCAAATAAGATTCGTGCAGACTTTTCGCTAGATAGGCAAGCAAGCAGTGGCAGGGTTTTCAGAGAGATACGTTGAGCAGGGCGTCGAGTGGATGTGAGCTTGCATGTAAGCGGTGATGTTTTTGGTGTTGTCAGTGTACTCTCCCTCTTGTGTACAACTCTCCTTTCACTCAATATAATGACACTCAGGCCTTTTGCGTGTTCTGGAGAATATAATCAATTTGTGTTCAACTCCAATAGAACGATGGGCATAAGTTCAGTTAACAAATAAACACTGCTATTAGGTGTGATGGCAGATTAACATTGCAGCTCCTCTGCAAATCAGAATGGAAGATCAAAGAAATAAGAATTGTAACATCACACTGTGATCAGTATTAGCGTTATGGAAACAAGACTTCTGAATGACGTGGACAAGTGCAGTATGGTATTTCTGAGCAAGCGCAATTGCAACACCGCAACATAACTTGATGATACTCGCAGCAACCACAGCACAACATGGGAATCAATCATTTGCAATATGAAGCATTGTCGTCAGGTCAATCATGGAAACAATCTTTAAAAGGACCTATAATCAAATGTGATAATCTGAACCGACAATGTACTCTGGAGTTGCATTTGATAAGATGTCGAATCGCTAAATGTGCAAACATAGAGAAAAAAAACGAAGCAGCAATGTACTCTTGAACACCAATAGTCATTTTTTGTTCAGCTCCAGTAAAAGAATGGGCATAAGTTCAGTTAACAAATAAACACTGTCAGAAATGGGATGGCTGCTGAATATTGCAGCTCCTCGGCAAAGCAGAATGGCGGATCAGAGAAATTACAACTCTAACATCACACTGTAATCAGTATTACTGTCATGAAAGCAAGAATGGCATGCACCAGCTTCCTTATGCATACAAATAAAATGCAAGAAAAGTGGAATGATAGAAAGGAAAGGCATGGATAATTATTGGCATACTTATGTACATAATACACAAAGAAGCAGGAGATAATACAACCTGGTCTCCAGCAGGGCAGAGGTAAGTCGGTCCAGGAACAGAGCAGCTAACCATGCATCTTCCATCAGCAACCTCAAGGAACATGTAAACATCCTCAACAACAATTTATAACCACAATGCTTTGTCATGCTCAAGAACTTTTTGTCTGAACCAAACACTGTTAAACAGGGCGATGGCTACTGAACATGCCACCTCCTTCGTAAAGCATAAATGCAGACCAGAGAAATAACAAATGTAACACCATAGTTGCCAGCATAAGCATTCTGAAAGCGAGAACGGCATGCAACAAATGTTCTTAATATATCAAAAAACAATGCTTGAAAATGTGACCATGAAAAGTAAGAAAGACAAGGAAAATGGATGAATATTGTAGAAGAGAACTTTCAGAAACATTACACATAAAAGGAGATTAGGACAAGATGCAAACTTTATCTGATAATTTGCATGGATTCGTCCCTGATTTACACTTGTTGCTGAATAATAGAGAGGCCACGGTTAGTCGGCCATTATTCTATCACAGGTATGAAGCACCTATTAGCCATGTCCAGTTTTATATATGACATGTCTCCTGCCCAAGTAATATTAAAGCTGGTGTTTCATCTGACATGGCGTCGTACAATGAAGCGCCAGGTCCAGGTCCACGACATTTCATTTGTCCCAAGCTGGTGCTCGGTCACCTCAGTGAGCCGCGGTCACTGTCGGAGTCGCACAACCGTTGAACAGAAGCACACAACTACTCCCTCCGTTCCAAAATAGATGACTCAACTTTGTACAAAGTTGAGTCATCTATTTTAGAACGGAGGGCGTAACTGTTAACCAGTTCAGATGGCATTGACCTGGGAGTAGGACATGTTGGGCGACAAACCATGTACGGCCTGATGAATGCTGTCAACAGGTTGACACAGCAGCAGCTTTCAGGCTGCTTCTTGAACACTGAACAGGTTCAGTATGGCATTTCAAGAGAACTGCAGCACAGAACATAACATGATGGATAAACTCACAGGAACCACAACACAACATGGGGGTCAAGAATTCAACATTTGCAACATGAAGCATTATCGTCAGGTCGATCATAGGAACAATCTCTCATAAAAGGGTCGATTATGAGTACCCCGCACTGATTATAAACCAAGAGGTACAAGACGGAAATTCTCAGGCTCATCTACATCGTCAGAATACCAGGATATGGTTCTCAAAACCAAAAAAAACATTCACCTTATCCCATCACAGTCCATAAAAAATATGATTAAAAACCTTATCGACAGAAAGCTCATCAAATTACCTATCAGAAACAGATTTGATAACATGTCGAATTGCTGAATGAGTAAATGTGCAAACACATATAGAAAAAAAAAATACAAGCGGTGATGTACTCTTGAACACTAGGAATCAATTTGAGTTCACCTCGATGAATATAGGTTCAGTCAAACGAATAAACACTGTTACAAAAATGTGATGACTGCTGAACATAGCAGCTCTTCTGCAAAACAGAATAGCGTTATGAAAACTCTGGCATAACAATGTTACAATCAAAGCAATAATCGCATGCACCAGCTTCCTCATATATTGAAAAATGCAAGATAGCATGAACAAGAAAAGTGAAATAAGGAAAGGGAAATGAATGGATAACTATGGAGATACTTTTGTACACATAACACAGATAAGCAGGAGATTGGTACAACCTGGTCTCGAGCTAAGTTGGGCCAGGGAGATGCCTGCCAAAGAGTCATGCTATGCCGCTAAGAGCTAACGAGTATCTATCTTCCATCAGTGTTTGAATGAGAACAATCTCAACAAACATGTAAACATCCTCAAGAACACTTCATAACCAGAATGCTTTGTCATACTCACGAGTTTTTTTTTCTGAACCAACTACTGTAAAACAGGGTGATGGCGGGTGAGCATGTCTGAAACAACAAATGTAACACCACATCTACAAGTATAAGCATTTTGAAGGTAAGAATGTCATGCAGCAATATATCAGAAAATGCTTGAAAACGTGAACAGAAAAACTGAAGAATATAAGGAAAATTGGTCAATAAATGTGAAAGAAAACTTTCAGAAACATTACACATGAAAGGAGATAAGTCAAGATGCAAACTTTGTCTGATAATTTGCTTGTATTCTTCCCTGATTTACACTTATTGCTGAAAAATAGAGAGGCCATGGTTAGTCAGGCATTATTATATCACAAGTATAAAGCACCTATTACTTTCACTTCCAATTAGCCATGTCCAACGCTATTTGATAATTTAACAAATGTACAAAACATAGCTGCTTCCCATTATATAAGAATATTATCATTTCTTACAAGCTGCAGGAACTATACTTCAAACCGACATAGCTAGCACTCTGAAGCATAAACTTTCCCATCGTTCTGGCAGCTCTTCTAAACGGGAAATCTGTATACAAAACCACTCAAGGAACCTAACTAGATCCAATTTGCTGTCCTCTACCTCAGAAGAACCAACACCATTCAGTAATGGGCATCAGGGCATGTTAGCCATCACAGGAAGAAAGATAAGGGAGCAATTGAGAAGTTGCTCCCGTCTGAAGCTTCATCACGGCAGCCATGAATCACCTCTGCAAGAGGAAAACAAACGCACGTGAAGAAAAAGAACCAACTTTGTTGGAAACAGCAGCCTAACTGATGGGTCGGCGTCTTACATTATTGTTATCATCGATCTTGTAGTTGTCCAGGTCCACCGTCGAGAGGAAGAATCCCGGGCACAGCGCCTGCAGTTCCAATCCAAGGAGCGAGAATCTCTTAATCAAACACCGAGGCGGACCCAAGATAGATCTCTTAATCAATGCACAGCGCCTGCATGAGGAAGGAAGGAATCGCATGTGAGTTGGGGATCGGATGCTTACGTCGATCTTGGCCTGCTGGGCTTTGGACCGCTTCTTGCCGCGGCGCGGCGGGCGCTTGCAGCGGACGGCGGCGAAGTCCCGGGCGATCTCCTGTTTGGTGAGGGCGACGGCGAATCCCCTCTTCCTAGGCTGCTGCGGCTCCGTCGGCGGCGCCGGAGGCGCGGAGGCGGGCGAGTGGAGCGCCTGCCCCGCGCCGGCGTCCGTTGATCTGGACGCGGGATTCGTCGCGGTGTAGCGAAGCGGGCGGAGGTACCGGGACCGCTGCGGCCGGGAGGAGGAGCCGGCGGCGTCGCCCTGGGGCGTCTTCTCCTTGTCCGGCGACGGGGTGACCGGCTGCTGGGGAGGAGACGGCAACGCGGTGGCGGTGACGGGGGCGCCGTCCTTGGAGCAGCGGAGGCGACGTCGCACGCCCCAGGTGAAGGAGAAGCAATCGAGTGGGGCTGGGGCCGGGGACGGGGACTCGGGCTGGGGCGGAGTCAGCGAGCGTTTCGCCGCACGATGGCGGCGGCGGTGGTGATGGTCGTCGGAGGCGGCCGCCATGAGAACCATCGATGATTGACGAGAGTCGCGCGGCGCGGCAAGGGGACAGGGGGAGATGAACCAGGGGAGGGGAAGGGAAGGGCGAGGTTTTTGAAAAGGAAAAGAGTAGCTTTGCCCCTGGATTCCCGGTCTCTCCGGCTCCATCCCACCAGAACTCGGCCGCCTCGTGCGATCCGATCGGTTCCGGTGCGGCGCGCGTCGTCGCTCGCGCGGTTTCTCCCTCGGCGCGCCGTTGGGTTTGGAACTCCCATGGTATGAACTATCTCAAGGATATGCACACTCCAAACAAAAATCTGCATAATCCAAATCTCATAATACGATATTTGGCAAAAGAATAACACAAGTTGTTCAATCAAAGTCTTACAACAAAGCGGCCCCGGCGGAGGGGAGGGGAGCGACGCCGTGATGGTGTGCACTGATCGGGCCCTTGAGCGGAGGGGGCGGCGGTGGCGGCGAATGTGGGGGGGGGGGGGGGGGGGGGAGCGATGCCGCGACGGGTGCACCGATTGGGCCATTGAGCGGAGGGGCGGCGACAACGAGAGGGAGGGAGTGGCGGCGAGGGGAGGGGAAGGTCTGGTCAAGCGGTGGCCGACCGATTTAGGTCACGCTCTAGGAGGAAATACACAGTGCGTTGGGCTATTGAGTTATTAGGATTGTGGGTTTGTCAACCGAAATGGTCAAATTGTGACAAATTCTGAGTGGGTCACGACCCACCGGTCCTTCAATGGTACTAACCCCATGATGAACCCACACGTCAGAACCCTTGTGTGTCTCATGGCCGAATAAGCTGCACGGTGAAGCTTCCATATTTACTACCTACTTTTATGAGATGTATAAACAATGTTGATGATTCATGACCTTTTGAATGCGTGGTCTGTGAGTACTGACAACTAGCAATGGTTGGCTTGGAGGTGGGCCTCGAGAGCTGTTGGCTATACCAAGGTCGGGTAGATTTGCTGCGGGCTCAGGTGGATATAGTTGCTATCGCTGGGGCCCACCTGTAGTTTTCATGCGCGTGACTCATCGGTCTCACAGTTTCATTGTGACAGGAGTATTTTGTCGCCACAGGCTCCTCGGTTTTGTATTGGGTTGGGTTGATGCCTCCAATCATAAGGCTACCTCCCCCCCCCGCCCAAAGTAAATACATATCTATACCAATATAAAAAACGAGTTGCTGAGATTTAAGAAATCTCACTCTTTCTATCCAATAGTATGCATCACTCTAATGTTAAGCACTAAACGTGTTTAGCACCTTTCATTAATTACTATCATGTCTAATATCAACATTGCATTAACCAAGTAATTATATCCTACCTAGTATTGAAATACAATGCATATCTTACCTAACATTAATAACACAATTTATATCTTGTCTAATATTAATAATACAATGTATATCTTGTCTAACATTAATATTAATGTACACTACTATACAAAATAATAATAATAATAATAATGTACAATACAATTAATATCATGTCTGATATTAATGTGCATTGTACATACACAATTACTAGTTAGTACTAGTACTCTAGTAGTACCCCTAAAAAACTAGTATAGCACTAATCTCTAGTTCTACTATATACTAGTAAATGATTGCATGCACATTGATATTTGGTAGAATATTAATTAAACGTTGATATTAGATAGGATATTAGTTGTATGCTAATTATATGTGACTATCGCCTCTATACTATTCCCTTCGTTCCTAAATATAACTCTTTTAACAGATTCTGCTATAGACTGCATACGGATCAAAATGAGTGAATCTATAATCTAAAAGGCGTCTATATACATCCGAATGTAGTCTCTATAGTGAAATATGTAAAAAGACTTATATTTAGAAACGAAGGGAGTACACATCTTTGTTTCATGTTATGGCATTAATTACACGTTGATATTTGGTACTATTGATTTGGTATCATATTAATGGCATACTAGACATGTTGAGTGCTTGCATTGAAGAATCTACAGATCTAGATATAATTATTTATTATTTCTGTTGTTCGTTGTACTGCCATGATTGAAGATGAATATATTAGAAGTTTTCTCGTGAAAAAATCACCTACTCGCCAGCCAACCGAGCAGCTGCCTGTTAACGATTTAGTCAACACTACTTTTATATTGCTATAGATATAGATATAGACATACTAGTTATATAGTTATATGAAAACATATGTAAGGTTCATTTTCATGGTAGGCAAAACTCTTCATCAATAGGTTCCCCCCCCCCCTCGCCATTGTGTTGCTCCGCCGATTTCTTTTCTCCAAACTCTTTATTTCCCACCACATCATTTTTGACTACACCTTCCGATACGTCCCTCAATCACATTAATAAACTTAACTGTTGCACCGCTACATCAATTCCATCTTAATTAACTATATGGTGCAACGCAAGCAACAATATTATGCTATTTAGTTTCCGTGCATGACGTGGCTAAAAGAAAAGGAACTAAATTTGGGCTTACAATGTTCGAACTATGGCAACCACCCGATTTAGAATGCAAAAATCATAACAAATGGCGCCAACAATCATGTTGTAGATTGTTCTATAAAGGGGTTTTGCTAGTAAGTTTATTCTAGCTTGTGTCCCCAACACACCAAATACAATGGTAAATTGAATAGATGCACTAGTTCGGCGAAGAGATGGTGACACAAGTGTAGTAATGATAGTAGATATTGATTTTTGTAATAGGAACAATAAAAAGACAACAAGGTAACGAGTAGCAAAAGTGAGCACAAACGGTATTGCAATGCTTGAAAATGAGGCCTAGGGTCCATACTTTTGCTAGTGCAATCTCTCAACAATGCTAATATAATTGGATCATATAACCATCCCTCAACGTGCGATGAAGAATCACTCCAAAGTTCCTAGCTAGAGGAGAACATAAGAAGAAATGGTTTGTAGGGTACGAAACCACCTTAAAGTTATTCTTTCCATTCGATCTATTCAAGAGTTTGTACTAAAATAACACAAACTTATTCTTTCCGTTCGTTCGATCTATCCAAGAGTTCGTACTAAAATAACACCATATGATACGCATCAACCAACTTTAATGTCACCTAGATACTTCAATGTCACCACAAGTATCCATGAGTTAATTATACGATACGCATCAAACAATTTCAGATTCATGACACTCGATCCAACAGAAATAACCTCAAAGAGTGCCCCATGATTTCTACTGGAGAAACAAGGACGAAAATGTGCATCAACCCTTTGCATAGATTACCCTAATGCCACCTCGGGAATCTGCTCGTTGAGTGCCAAAACATATATCAAGTGAATCAATATAATACCCCATTGTCACCATGGGTATTCATATGCAAGACATATATCAAGTGATCTCAAATCCATAAAAGTATGCAATCCGATAAAATGAAATCTCAAAGGGAAAACTCAATTCATCACAACAAGATAGAGAGGGGAAAACACCATATGATCCAACTATATTAACAAAGCCCACGATACATCAAGATTGTGCCATCTCAAGAACATGAGAGAGAGAGAGAGAGAGAGAGATTAAACACATAGCTACTGGTACAAACCCTCAGTCCCGAGGGTGGACTACTCCCTCATCATGGTGGCTGTCGGGATGATGAAGATGGCCTACGATGATGATTTCCCCCTCCGGTGGAGTGCAAGAACGGGGTCTTTTTCATGGATATAGAGGCTTGCGGCGGCGGAACTTCTAATCTAGGGTTATTTCTGATGGTTTCTCTATTTATAGGACTTTTCAGCGTTGAAATCGCGCGAAGATGGGCCTCGAGGTGGGCACAACCCACCTATGGGCGCCTAGGCCTCCTGGCGTGCCCAGGTGTCTTGTTCTCACCTCCTTCACCTTTTGGTCCTCTCACGAAGCTTCTTGTGTCTCTTATGTTCCAAAAAAATCATGAAAAAGTTCCGTTTCATTTGGAAAACTTTTATTTCTGCGCAAAAAAAACACCATGGTAGTTCTGCTGAAAACATCGTCAGTCTGGGTTAGTTCCATCCAAATCATATCAAAACCATATAAAATTATTGTAAACATGGCATGAATACTTCATAAATTATAGATATGTACGAGACGTATCAGGGGGTCATTAAAACATAACCCCAATAACTTCAGTATAGGAGGTGTTGTTAAAACATATCCCCGATAACTTTGGTATAGGGGGGTCATTAAAACATAACCCCGATCGGTATAGGGGGGGTCATTAAAACATAACCCCGATAACTTCGGGGGGTCGTTAAAACATAACCCGATAACTTCGGTATAGGGGGGTCGTTAAAACATAACTCCGATAACTTCGGTATGGGGGGTTTGTTAAAACATAACCCCGATAACTTCGGTGGAACATTTGCCGATGTCAGCATTTTTGTGTTAAACATGCAGCGTTGTGCTATTTTTTCTATCCACTCGGAGATAGAGCAGGAACTAAGAAATTGTTCGGATATATTGCTTACGAACCTAACGTTTGATATTTAGCACAGCCCTTAAGAAATATATTCATCTTGTATTAAAAACATATTTATTATACAATGTGTATTTGCGATAAGGTTCAGTATTATTTATACTATCAAACTTGCCCGTGCATTTCATCGAGAGAGAGAAAAGTAGCACACGCCGACTACTTGCGTCATCGATTATTCTTCTTCCTAACCTCCCGACGGTGGCTGTGGTGTCCATCATATGTAATCACATCGTGTCCAAACATGGTCAATTCCATGGTAGATAATTTTCACACCACAAATAAGATCCATGTTGCTTTTCTCGCAATCATTTCATTCAGTTCTATAGAGAACCATAAATATCAGCATATTCATCATCACAATCAAGTTCAAATTTTAACTCTACCTGCAACTGACTGTTATAAAACATGTCAACTTTGCTGATGTTTGCCACTAATCCATTGCTCATATGCATACGATTCCTTCTTGTGATTTGGTCTATGTAATGTGTACTTAGATGACATGCCCTTGGTTGTCATGTATATTGCCTTGATGATTCCCATGAACTTGTTGCTCCTATGTTTATGCCATATTGTAATATTTGCAGAAACTATGGAACACTACAGAGACTTAAAACAAGAATAGATGTTGGGGGAAATAATCCGCGACGGAGATGATTGATAATCCCCAAGTGCAGGGTATTATCGTAGAAATTTTCAAAGATGGAAGTGATAAGCATGGAGTGTCGAACCCACAAGGAGCTAAAGGTAAGATCAATATTCTCTCAAGTCCTATCCGTCACTGATACGACTCTACGTACACCGAACGTTTGCTTCCAACTAGAAATGAGAAATAAAACTACGTTGCGGGTATGAAGAGGATAACTTTGTATGATATTGAAGAGCTAAAATATAAAAGTAGGTGCTATTATCATAAATCTAGAATATATTACTAAATATTATAAATAGCGAGTGTGGAATAATGATGGGTCGGTGTGCGGAATTATCATAGGCAATTGTTACCAAGACCGGTAATCACTATTGCAATTTCATATGAGGGAGAGGCATAAGATAACATACTTTCTCTTCTTGGATCATATGCACTTATGATTGGAACTCTAGCAAGCATCCGCAACTACTAAAGATCATTAAGGTAAAACCCAACCATAGCATTAAAGCATCAAGTCCCCTTTATCCCATACGGCACAACCCCCTTACTCGGATTTATACTTCTGTCACTCAAGCAACCCACTATAAGCAAACATGAACGTATTGCAACACCCTACAGCGGGAATTCCTCACGCTTGCGCGACACAAAGGGCACAATAGGACAACAACATAACCACAAGCAAATTAAAGCAATCATAGCAATTCACCAATTACTGATAGGCAACACAGACAGTAAGTAAACCATGGACATATTGCAACACCCTACAGCGAGAATCCCTCAAGCTTGCGCGACACGGAGGGCACAATAGGACAGCACCAAAATAAAACATACAACTCATACCAATCTAGATCATCAATCAACCCAAAGACAAAGGATATCTACTCAAAACATCATAGGATGGCAACACATCATTGGATCATAATATGTGGCATAAAGCACCATGTTCAAGTAGGGATTACAGAGGGGTGCGGGAGAGTGGACCGCATAAAAGAGATGAGGATGGTGATGATGATCGTGATGTTGATGAAGACGATCACCGCGATGATGATTCCCCTCCCGATGGCACTCCGGCACCACCGAGAGAGAGGAGGAGAGGTCCTCCCCCTTTGAAGGAAATATGCCCTAGAGGCAATAATAAAGTTATTATTTATTTCCTCATATCATGATAAATGTTTATTATTCATGCTAGAATTGTATTAACCGGAAACATGATACATGTGTGAATACATAGACAAACATATAGTCACTAGTATGCCTCTACTTGACTAGCTCATTAATCAAAGATGGTTATGTTTCCTAACCATAGACATGTGTTGTCATTTGATTAATGGGATCACATCATTAGGAGAATGATGTGATTGACATGACCCATTCTGTTAGCCTAGCACTTGATCGTTTAGTATATTGCTATTGCTTTCTTCATGACTTATACATGTTCCTGTAACTATGAGATTATGCAACTCCCGTTTACCGGAGGAACACTTTGGGTACTACCAAACATCACAACATAACTGGGTGATTATAAAGGAGTACTACAGGTGTCTCCGAAGGTACATGTTGAGTTGGCGTATTTCGAGATTAGGTTTTGTCACTCCGATTGTCGGAGAGGTATCTCTGGGCCCTCTCGGTAATGCACATCACTATAAGCCTTGCAAGCAATGTGACCAATGAGTTGGTTACGGGATGATGCATTACGTAACGAGTAAAGAGACTTGCCGGTAACGAGATTGAACTAGGTATTGGATACCGACGATCAAATCTCGGGCAAGTAACATACCGATGACAAAGGGAACAACGTATGTTGTTATGCGGTTTGACCGATAAAGATCTTCGTAGAATATGTAGGAACCAATATGGGCATCCAGGTTCCGCTATTGGTTATTGACCGAGAATAGTTCTAGGTCATGTCTACATAGTTCTCGAACCCGTAGGGTCCGCACGCTTAACGTTACGATGACAGTTTTATTATGAGTTTATAAGTTTTGATGTACTGAAGTTTGTTTGGAGTCCCGGATGTGATCACGGACATGACGAGGAGTCTCGAAATGGTCGAGACATAAAGATTCATATATTGGACGACTATATTCGGACACCGGAAGTGTTCCGGACGTTGTCGGAGAAAACCGGAGTGCCGGAGGGTTACCGGAACCCCCCGGGGAGAGATAATGGGCCACATGGGCCTTGGTGGAAAGAGAGAGGGGCGGCCAGGGTGGGCCGCGCGCCCCCTCTCCCTCTGGTCCGAATTGGACTAGGAGGGGGGGCGGCGCCCCCCTCTTTCCTTCCCCCCTCTTCCCCTTCCTTCCCCCTCCTAGTAGGAGTAGGAAAAGGGGAGTCCTACTCCTACTAGGAGGAGGACTCCTCCTCCTTGGCGCGCCCACAAGAGCCGGTCGGCCTCCACCCTCCGTCCTTTATATACGGGGGCAGGGGGCACCCCAGGACACACAAGTTGATCTACGGATCGTTCCTTAGCCGTGTGCGGTGCCCCCTCCACCATATTCCACCTCGGTCATATCGTCGCGGAGTTTAGGCGAAGCCCTGCACCGGTAGAACATCATCATCTTCACCACGCCGTCGTGCTGACGAAACTCATCCTCGAAGCTTTGCTGGATCGGAGCCCGGGGATCGTCATCGAGCTGAACGTGTGCCGAACTCGGAGGTGCCATACGTTCGGTGCTTGGATCGGTCAGATCGTGAAGACGTACGACTACATCAACCGCGTTGTCATAACACTTCCACTTACGGTCTACGAGGGTACGTGGACAACACTCTCCCCTCTCGTTGCTATGTCATCACCATGATCTTGCGTGTACATAGGAATTTTTTTGAAATTACTACGTTCTCCAACAGTGGCATCCGAGCCAGGTTTTATGCGTAGATGTCATATGCACAAGTAGAACACAAGTGAGTTGTGGGCGATACAAGTCATACTGCTTACCAGCATGTCATACTTTGGTTCGGCGGTATTGTGAGATGAAGCGGCCCGGACCGACATTACGCGTACGCTTACGCGAGACTGGTTTCACCGTTACGAGCACTCGTGCTTAAAGGTGACTGGCGGGTGTCTGTCTCTCTCACTTTAGCTGAATCGAGTGTGGCTACGCCCGGTCCTTGCGAAGGTTAAAACAGCACTAACTTGACGAACTATCGTTGTGGTTTTGATGCGTAGGTAAGAACGGTTCTTGCTAAGCCCGTAGCAGCCACGTAAAACTTGCAACAACAAAGTAGAGGACGTCTAACTTGTTTTTGCAGGGCATGTTGTGATGTGATATGGTCAAGACGTGATGCTATATTTTATTGTATGAGATGATCATGTTTTGTAACCGAAGTTATCGGCAACTGGCAGGAGCCATATGGTTGTCGCTTTATTGTATGAAATGCAAACGCCCTGTAATTGCTTTACTTTATCACTAAGCGGTAGCGATAGTCGTAGAAGCAATAGATGGCGTAAACGACAACGATGCTACGATGAAGATCAAGGTGTCGCGCCGGTGACGATGGTGATCACGACGGTGCTTCGGAGATGGAGATCACAAGCACAAGATGATGATGGCCATATCATATCACTTATATTGATTGCATGTGATGTTTATCCTTTATGCATCTTATCTTGCTTTGATTGACGGTAGCATTTTAAGATGATCTCTCACTAAAATTATCAAGAAGTGTTCTCCCTGAGTATGCACCGTTGCCAAAGTTCGTCGTGCCCAGACACCACGTGATGATCGGGTGTGATAAGCTCTACGTCCATCTACAACGGGTGCAAGCCAGTTTTGCACACGCAGAATACTCAGGTTAAACTTGACGAGCCTAGCATATGCAGATATGGCCTCGGAACACGGAGACCGAAAGGTCGAGCGTGAATCATATAGTAGATATGATCAACATAGTGATGTTCACCATTGAAAACTACTCCATCTCACGTGATGATCGGTTATGGTTTAGTTGATTTGGATCACGTGATCACTTAGATGACTAGAGAGATGTCTGTCTAAGTGGGAGTTCTTAAGTAATATGATTAATTGAACTTAAATTTATCATGAACTTAGTACCTGATAGTATTTTGCTTATCTATGTTTGTTGTAGATAGATGGCTCGTGCTGTTGTTCCGTTGAATTTTAATGCGTTCCTTGAGAAAGCAAAGTTGAAAGATGATGGTAGCAATTACACGGACTGGGTCCGTAACTTGAGGATTATCCTCATTGCTGCACAGAAGAATTACGTCCTGGAAGCACCGCTGGGTGCCAGGCCTGCTGCTGATGCAACTGACGACGTTAAGAACGTCTGGCAGAGCAAAGCTGATGACTACTCGATAGTTCAGTGTGCCATGCTTTACGGCTTAGAACCGGGTCTTCAACGACGTTTTGAACGTCATGGAGCATATGAGATGTTCCAGGAGTTGAAGTTAATATTTCAAGCAAATGCCCGGATTGAGAGATATGAAGTCTCCAATAAGTTCTATAGCTGCAAGATGGAGGAGAATAGTTCTGTCAGTGAACACATACTCAAAATGTCTGGGTATAATAATCACTTGATTCAACTGGGAGTTAATCTTCCTGATGATAGTGTCATTGACAGAATTCTCCAATCACTGCCACCAAGCTACAAGAGCTTCGTGATGAACTATAATATGCAAGGGATGAACAAGACAATTCCCGAGCTCTTCGCAATGCTAAAAGCTGCGGAAGTAGAAATCAAGAAGGAGCATCAAGTGTTGATGGTTAACAAGACCACTAGTTTCAAGAAAAAGGGCAAAGGGAAGAAGAAGGGGAACTTCAAGAAGAACAGCAAGCAAGTTGCTGCTCAAGAGAAGAAACCCAAGTCTGGACCTAAGCCTGAAACTGAGTGCTTCTACTGCAAGCAGACTGGACACTGGAAGCGGAACTGCCCCAAGTATTTGGCGGATAAGAAGGATGGCAAGGTGAACAAAGGTATATGTGATATACATGTTATTGATGTGTACCTTACTAGAGCTCGCAGTAGCACCTGGGTATTTGATACTGGTTCTGTTGCTAACATTTGCAACTCGAAACAGGGACTACGGAATAAGCGAGCACTGGCCAAGGATGAGGTGACGATGCGCGTGGGAAACGGTTCCAAAGTCGATGTGATCGCGGTCGGCACGCTACCTCTACATCTACCTTCGGGATTAGTTTTAGACCTGAATAATTGTTATTTGGTGCCAGCGTTGAGCATGAACATTATATCTGGATCTTGTTTGATGCGAGACGGTTATTCATTTAAATCAGAGAATAATGGTTGTTCTATTTATATGAGTAATATCTTTTATGGTCATGCACCCTTGAAGAGTGGTCTATTTTTGTTGAATCTCGATAGTAGTGATACACATATTCATAATGTCGAAGCCAAAAGATGCAGAGTTAATAATGATAGTGCAACTTATTTGTGGCACTGCCGTTTAGGTCATATCGGTGTAAAGCGCATGAAGAAACTCCATACTGATGGAATTTTGGAATCACTTGATTATGAATCACTTGGTACTTGCGAACCGTGCCTCATGGGCAAGATGACTAAAACACCGTTCTCCGGTACTATGGAGAGAGCAACAGATTTGTTGGAAATCATACATACAGATGTATGCGGTCCGATGAATGTTGAAGCTCGTGGCGGATATCGTTATTTTCTCACCTTCACAGATGATTTAAGCAGATATGGGTATATCTACTTAATGAAACACAAGTCTGAAACATTTGAAAAGTTCAAAGAATTTCAGAGTGAAGTGGAAAATCATCGTAACAAGAAAATAAAATTCCTACGATCTGATCGTGGAGGAGAATATTTGAGTTACGAGTTTGGTTTACATTTGAAACAATGCGGAATAGTTTCGCAGCTCACGCCACCCGGAACACCACAACGAAATGGTGTGTCCGAACGTCGTAATCGTACTTTACTAGATATGGTGCGATCTATGATGTCTCTTACTGATTTACCGCTATCGTTCTGGGGTTATGCTTTAGAGACGGCCGCATTCACGTTAAATAGGGCACCATCAAAATCCGTTGAGACGACGCCTTATGAACTGTGGTTTGGCAAGAAACCAAAGTTGTCGTTTCTTAAAGTTTGGGGCTGCGATGCTTATGTGAAGAAACTTCAACCAGATAAGCTCGAACCTAAATCGGAGAAATGTGTCTTCATAGGATACCCAAAAGAAACAGTTGGGTATACCTTCTATCACAGATCCGAAGGCAAGACATTCGTTGCTAAGAATGGATCCTTTCTAGAGAAGGAGTTTCTCTCGAAAGAAGTGAGTGGGAGGAAAGTAGAACTTGATGAGGTAACTGTACCTGCTCCCTTATTGGAAAGTAGTTCATCACATGAATCGGTTCCTGTGACACCTACACCAATTAGTGAGGAAGCTAATGATATTGATCATGAAACTTCAGATCAAGTTTCTACTGAACTTCGAAGGTCTACCAGAGTAAGATCCGCACCAGAGTGGTACGGTAATCCTATTCTGGAAATCATGTTACTTGACCATGACGAACCTACGAACTATGAGGAAGCGATGATGAGCCCAGATTCCGCAAAATGGCTAGAGGCCATGAAATCTGAGATGGGATCCATGTATGAGAACAAAGTATGGACTTTGGTTGACTTGCCCGATGATCGGCAGGCCATTGAGAACAAATGGATCTTTAAGAAGAAGACTGACGCTGATGGTAATGTAACTGTCTATAAAGCTCGACTTGTCGCAAAAGGTTTTCGACAAGTTCAAGGGGTTGACTACGATGAGACTTTCTCACCCGTAGCGATGCTTAAGTCTGTCCGAATCATGTTAGCCATTGCTGCATTTCATGATTATGAAATCTGGCAAATGGATGTCAAAACTGCATTCTTGAATGGATTTCTGGAAGAAGAGTTGTATATGATGCAGCCAGAAGGTTTTGTTGATCCAAAAGGTGCTAACAAAGTATGCAAGCTCCAGCGATCCATTTATGGACTGGTGCAAGCATCTCGGAGTTGGAATAAACGCTTTGATAGTGTGATCAAAGCATATGGTTTTATACAGACTTTTGGAGAAGCCTGTATTTACAAGAAAGTGAGTGGGAGCTCTGTAGCATTTCTGATATTATATGTAGATGACATATTATTAATTGGAAATGATATAGAATTTCTGGATAGCATAAAGGGATACTTGAATAAAAGTTTTTCAATGAAAGATCTAGGTGAAGCTGCTTACATATTGGGCATCAAGATCTATAGAGATAGATCAAGACGCTTAATAGGACTTTCACAAAGCACATACCTTGATAAAATTTTGAAAAAGTTCAAAATGGATCAGGCAAAGAAAGGGTTCTTGCCCGTGCTTCAAGGTGTGAAGTTGAGTCAAACTCAATGCCCGACCACAGCAGAAGATAGAGAGAAAATGAAAGATGTTCCCTATGCTTCAGCCATAGGCTCTATCATGTATGCAATGCTGTGTACCAGACCTGACGTATGCTTAGCAATAAGTTTGGCAGGGAGGTACCAAAGTAATCCAGGAGTGGATCACTGGACAGCGGTCAAGAACATCCTGAAATACCTGAAAAGGACTAAGGATATGTTTCTCGTATATGGAGGTGACAAAGAGCTAGTCGTAAATGGTTACGTCGATGCAAGCTTTGACACTGATCCGGACGATTCTAAATCGCAAACCGGATACGTGTTTTTATTAAACGGTGGAGCTGTAAGTTGGTGCAGTTCTAAACAAAGCGTCGTGGCGGGATCTACATGTGAAGCTGAGTACATAGCTGCTTCGGAAGCA
Organism: Triticum aestivum; assembly: GCF_018294505.1. NCBI lineage: Eukaryota > Viridiplantae > Streptophyta > Magnoliopsida > Poales > Poaceae > Triticum > Triticum aestivum. The sequence goes on along the minus strand of NC_057795.1, from coordinate 634,182,683 downwards.
GCAAATGAAGGAGTCTGGATGAAGGAGTTCATTACCGATCTAGGTGTCATACCTAGTGCATCGGGACCAATGAAGATCTTCTGTGACAATACTGGTGCAATTGCTTTGGCAAAGGAATCCAGATTTCACAAGAGGACCAAGCACATCAAGAGACGCTTCAATTCCATCCGGGACCAAGTCCAAGTGGGAGACATAGAAATTTGCAAGATACATACGGATCTGAATGTTGCAGACCCATTGACTAAGCCTCTCTCACGAGCAAAACATGATCAGCACCAAGACTCCATGGGTGTTAGAATCATTACTATGTAATCTAGATTATTGACTCTAGTGCAAGTGGGAGACTGAAGGAAATATGCCCTAGAGGCAATAATAAAGTTATTATTTATTTCCTCATATCATGATAAATGTTTATTATTCATGCTAGAATTGTATTAACCGGAAACATGATACATGTGTGAATACATAGACAAACATATAGTCACTAGTATGCCTCTACTTGACTAGCTCATTAATCAAAGATGGTTATGTTTCCTAACCATAGACATGTGTTGTCATTTGATTAATGGGATCACATCATTAGGAGAATGATGTGATTGACATGACCCATTCCGTTAGCCTAGCACTTGATCGTTTAGTATATTGCTATTGCTTTCTTCATGACTTATACATGTTCCTGTAACTATGAGATTATGCAACTCCCGTTTACCGGAGGAACACTTTGGGTACTACCAAACGTCACAACGTAACTGGGTGATTATAAAGGAGTACTACAGGTGTCTCCGAAGGTACATGTTGAGTTGGCGTATTTCGAGATTAGGTTTTGTCACTCCGATTGTCGGAGAGGTATCTCTGGGCCCTCTCGGTAATGCACATCACTATAAGCCTTGCAAGCAATGTGACCAATGAGTTGGTTACGGGATGATGCATTACGTAACGAGTAAAGAGACTTGCCGGTAACGAGATTGAACTAGGTATTGGATACCGACGATCAAACCTCAGGCAAGTAACATACCGATGACAAAGGGAACAACGTATGTTGTTATGCGGTTTGACCGATAAAGATCTTCGTAGAATATGTAGGAACCAATATGGGCATCCAGGTTCCGCTATTGGTTATTGACCGAGAATAGTTCTAGGTCATGTCTACATAGTTCTCGAACCCGTAGGGTCCGCACGCTTAACGTTACGATGATAGTTTTATTATGAGTTTATAAGTTTTGATGTACCAAAGTTTTTTCGGAGTCCCGGATGTGATCACGGACATGACGAGGAGTCTCGAAATGGTCGAGATATAAAGATTGATATATTGGACGACTATATTCGGACACCGGAAGTGTTCCGGACGTTGTCGGAGAAAACCGGAGTGCGGGAGGGTTACCGGAACCCCCCCGGGAGAGATAATGGGCCACATGGGCCTTGGTGGAAAGAGAGAGGGGTGGCCAGGGTGGGACGCGCGCCCCCTCTCCCTCTGGTCCGAATTGGACTAGGAGGTGGGGGCGGCGCCCCCCTCTTTCCTTCCCCCCTCTTCCCCTTCCTCCCCCTCCTAGTAGGAGTAGGAAAAGGGGAGTCCTACTCCTACTAGGAGGAGGACTCCTCCTCCTTGGCGCGCCCACAAGGGCCGGCCGGCCTCCCCCTCCCTCCTTTATATACGGGGGCAGGGGGGCACCCCAGGACACACAAGTTGATCTACAAATCGTTCCTTAGCCGTGTGCGGTGCCCCCCTCCACCATATTCCACCTCGGTCATATCGTCGCGGAGTTTAGGCGAAGCCCTGCGACAGTAGAACATCATCATCGTCACCACGCCGTCATGCTGATGGAACTCATCCCCGAAGCTTTGCTGGATCGGAGCCCGGGGATCGTCATCGAGCTGAACGTGTGCTGAACTCGGAGGTGTCGTACGTTCGGTGCTTGGATCGGTCGGATCATGAAGACGTACGACTACATCAACCGCGTTGTCATAACGCTTCCGCTTACGGTCTACGAGGGTACGTGGACAACACTCTCCCCTCTCGTTGCTATGTCATCACCATGATCTTGCGTGTACATAGGAATTTTTTTGAAATTACTACGTTCTCCAACACCCTTGTGCTTCCTCCTCCATGGCCTCCCCCCTGGATGGGGAGAGGTTCTCCTTCTGGACCTTGGCCTTCATGGCGATGATGGCCCCTCCGGGATCCTCCTCCATGGCCTCCGGTGATGATGGCCCCCTCCAGCAGGGTGCCAGAGAGGGCCTAGATTGATTTCTCATGGCTACAGAGGCTTGCGGCGGCGGAACTTCCAATCTAGGTTATTTTCTGGAGGTTTCTGTATTTATAGGAATTTTTGGCGTCGGTCTCATGTCAGGGGGTCTCCGAATCTTACACGAGATAGGGGCCCACGCCCTGGGGGGTGGGCATGCCCCCACCCTCGTGGACAGCCCGGGACTCTTCTGGCCCAACTCTTTTACTCCAGGGGCTTCTTTTGGTCCATAAAAAATCATCAAAAATTGGCACGTCAATTGGACTTTGTTTGGTATTCCTTTTCTGTAAAACTCAAAAAAAAGGAAAAAACAGAAACTGGCACTGGGCTCTACGTTAATAGGTTAGTCCCAAAAATCATATAAAATAGCATATAAATACATATAAGACATCTACGATGGATAATATAATAGCATGAATACTTCATAAATTATAGATACGTTGGAGACGTATCAATGATGATATCACCTCAATTTCTCAATGACTCCGATGGTGAGGGAAGAGAAGATGACGGCCTTGGTAAGGGAATGGAGGGAGAAGATGACGACTCTGGTGTTGGGTCTCGAGTCGTAGTGGCGCGTTAGCAGCATCCTGCAGTAGTGAGCCTGTTTCAATGAACTGTTTGCAACGAGGAAGAAGAACGGAAATGGGCAGGCAGATGAAGGCGTGTGCGATATATGGCATACAGTTCGCTCGGATTAACTGTTTGTGATGAGGCAGAACAACAGAAACAGGCATCTAGATAAAGGTGTGTGCGATTGAGGGCATACACTTCAGAAGGATTAACTGTTTGCGATTAGGCAACAAAACAGAAATGGTCAGCTAGATCAAAGTGTCTGTGATTGATGGCATACACTTCTCACAGATGAACTGTTTGCGATTAGCCACAACAAACAGAAACACTTAGATAGATCAACGTGTCTGCGCTAGACGGACACACATTCTAATTAAAAGAAGCATGCACGATGGTAATAACGAGCGCGCACGGTTGTTGGAACAAGACGTGTGCTGACATTGCCTATTGTCGTGCACCCCTATGGTGCAAACGCCATGTACGCGGCCGAGAAGCATGCCCACGTTACGCCGTCCGGGAATAGTGCCACACTTAGAAATTATAGAATCGTCAATAAATTTTGAGCCTGCGTCCCGTCATAGTCCAAATTGCAAACCTGTTGACACCGATCAAAACCTAAACGGTTTCCCACTTAGGAGCATATTAGTACTCGGTTATAAATACTACTACTCCAAGATGACTGCACATTCCACCTCAACTCCTCATCCACAAAAACAAACAAGTCATTCTTCATCATTCACTTGCGTCTGCCATGGACAACGTGAGTTCTACGTCGAGAGATTGCCACCAGGGAGAGGCGAGCATGGAAGCAGAAGCACGAGAGATGTCCCGCCTCGCTGCAAAAGCAGCCGACATGTCCTGCCGCATGGCCATAGCAGCATAGAGGTCCCGCCGCGCTGCCAAAGCAGCATTCAGGTCCCACTACACCGTCAATGCAGCAGACTGGTCCGGCCACGTCGCGGAAGCAGCAGAGATGTCTGATACGTCTCCAACGTATTTATAATTTTTGATTGTTCCATGCTATTATATTACCCATTTTGGATGTTTATGGGCTTTACTTTACACTTTTATATCATTTTTGGGACTAACCTACTAACCGGAGACCCAACCCGAATTGCTGTTTTTTTGCCTATTTCAGTGTTTCGAAGAAAAGGAATATCAAACGGAGTCCAAACGGAATGAAATCTTCGGGAGCGATCTTTTTGGAACAAACGTGATCCAGGGGACTTGGAGTGGATGTCAAGCAACAGAGGAGGCGGCCACGAGGGTGCCCGGCGCGGCCCCTACAGGTGGGCGCGCCTCCCACCCTCGTGGGCCCCTCGAGTGTCCACCGACCTACTTCTTCCTCCTATATATACCCATGTACCCTGAAACCATCGGGGAGCACCACGAAAAACTATTTCCACCATCGTAACCTTCTGTATCTGCGAGATCCCATCTTGGAGCCTTCGCCGGTGCTCCACCGGAGGGGGAATCGACCGCAGAGGGCCTCTACATCATCTCCAAGGCCTCTCCTATGAGTTATGGGTAGTTTACCATAGACCTTCGGGTCCATAGTTATTAGCTAGATGGCTTCTTCTCTCTCTTTGAATCTCAATACAAAGTTCTCCTCAATCTTATTGGAGATCTATTCGATGTAACTCTTTTTGCAGTGTGTTTGTCGAGATCCGATGAATTGTGGGTTTATGATCAAGTTGATCTATGAGAAATATTTGAATCTCCTCTGAATTCTTTTATGTGTGATTAAGTTATCTTTGCAAGTCTCTTTGAATTATAAGTTTGGTTTGGCCTACTAGATTGATCTTTCTTGCAATGTGAGAAGTGCTTAGCTTTGGGTTCAATCTCACGGTGTCCTTTCCCAGTGACAGCAGGTGCAGCAAGGCACGTATTGTATTGTTGCCATCGAGGATAAAAAGATGGGGTTTATATCATGCTGCATGAGTTTATCCCTCTACATCATGTCAACTTTCTTAATGCGTTACTCCGTTCTTTATGAACTTAATAATCTAGATGCATGCTGGATAGTGGTCGATGTGTGAAGTAATAGTAGTAGATGCAGGCAGGGGTCGGTCTACTTGTCACGAACATGATGCCTATATACATTATCATGCCTAGATAATCTCATAATTATTCGCTTTTCTATCAATTGCTCGACAGTAATTTGTTCGCCCACCATAATGCTTGTGCTATCTTGAGAGAAGCCACTAGTGAAACCTATGGCCCCCGGGTCCATCTTTTATCATATAAGCTTTCTATCTACTTTTATTTGCATTTTTACTTTTCCAATCCATATCATAAAATACCAAAAATATTTATCTTATCATATTATCTCTATCAGATCTCCCTTTCGCAAGTGGCCTTGAAGGATTGACAACACCTTTATTGCGTTGGTTGCGAGGTTCTTGTTTGTTTGTGTAGGTGCGTGGGACTTTTGAGGAGCCCCCTACTGGATTGATACCTTGGTTCTCAAAAACTGAGGGAAATACTTATGCTACTTTGCTGCATCACCCTTTCCTCTTCAAGGAAAACCAACGCAAGCTCAAGACATAGCAAGAAGGATTTCTGGCGCCATTGTCGGGGAAGTCTTTGCTCAAGTCAAGACATACCAAGTACCCATCACAAACTCATCTCCCTCGCATTACATTATTTGCCATTTTCCTCTCGTTTTCCTCTCCCCCACTTCACCCTCGCCGTTTTATTCACCCTCTCTTTCCCAATCTCCTATCTCTTTTGCTTGCCTTTTGTTTGCTTGTGTGTTGGTTTGCTTGTCGCGATGGCGCAAGATAATACCAAGTTGTGTGATTTTTCCAATACCAATAATAATGATTTCCTTAGTACTCCAATATCTCCTCTTAATGATGTTGAGTCTTGTGAAATCAATGTTGCTTTGCTGAATCTTGTTATGAAAGATCAATTCTCCGGCCTTCCTAGTGAAGATGCCGCTACCCATCTAAACAACTTTGTTGATTTGTGTGAGATGCAAAAGAAGAAAGATATGGATAATGATATTGTTAAATTGAAGTTATTTCCGTTTTCACATAGAGATCGTGCTAAAGTTTGGTTTTTGTCTTTGCCTAAGAATAGTATTGATTCATGGAATAAGTGCAAAGATGATTTTATCTCTAAGTATTTTCCTCCCGCTAAGATCATCTCTCTTAGGAACGATATTATGAATTTTAAACAACTTGATCATGAGCATGTTGCCCAATCTTGGGAAAGAATGAAATTGATGATTCGCAATTTCCCAACTCATGGTTTGTATTTATGGATGATCGTACAAAATTTTTATGCCGGATTGAACTTTGCTTCTAGAAATCTTTTAGATTCAGCCGCGGGAGGCACTTTTATGGAAATCACCTTAGGAGAAGCTACTAAACTCCTTGATAATATTATGGCTAATTATTCTCAATGGCACACCGAAAGATCTACTAGTAAAAAAGTGCATGCTATAGAAGAAATTAATGTTTTGAGTGGAAAGATGGATGAACTTATGAAAATGTTTGCTACTAAGAGTGCTCCTATTGATCCCAATGATATGCCTTTGTCTACTTTGATTGAGAATAATAATGAATCTTTGGATGTGAATTTTGTTGGTAGGAATAATTTCAAGTGGGAGATGCAGGAGATGCCTCTCTGGTGCCGCACCCGCAGCGGCGCCCTCGTTATCAACTAGGGCGGCTACCCCTCCCCTCGTTCCCTCCGCCTTGTACGGACGAAGACCGAGCCGGGGTTGTTCCCTGTCAAGAGGGAGCACGCGGAGATGGCCGCCGACGACGAGACCGCCCTCAAGTGGGCGAAGGAGGACTACGTCCGCGAGTAGGTGGGGCGCCAACGCCGGGCCTACGAGGAGATAAAATCTCGGCACCGTGGACACGACGAGGGCGACATCGTTGTCCTCAACAGCAACAATGATGAGGACGCGCCCGGGCCATACAACCCCCTGCGCGTCGGCGACCCTGGTCAGGGGTGCAGCAGGGACGGCGCTGGCGGGTCACAGCAGGGCGGCGGCGGCAGGGACGATGAGGACGACGGCTACACCCATTGCTACAGGCTCATCGGCATGTAGGGCGGCTGTAGCGGCATAGTAGGGCTCCGGTGGGCGGCGGGAGCAACAACGACGACGACGGCGACGACGACTACACCCGTTTCTACAGGCTCCTCGGCATGTAGGGCGACAGCAGCGGCGTAGTATTGCTTCGGCGGGCGGCTGCAACGACGACGACGACGATGACGGTGGCGACTACACCCGTTTGTACAGGCTCCTCGGCATGTAGGGCGGCAGCAGGGGCGTAACAGGGCTCTGGCGGGTGGCGGCAATGGTGTAGTAGGGCTAGGCATAGTTGTTCTCTGTTTTTTCGTACAAATCTGAATGAAATCGCCGAGTTTGTGCCGTGTTTGTACAAATTTGAATAAATCGCTGAGTTTGTCCCACGTTTGCGCCGATTTGGGGGGTGACCTAGGGGCGGCGACTGGGAACACAATCGCCCCCACGCCCCGCAAACGAAGCTTTTTTGGCATCCTGGGGGGGTCGAACGGCTCGAGATGATCTAAGATTCGTAACCCTGCCGCGGTTTCATTCACAAAGCTGATTTCTGGCATAAATACGGATCATGAAACGCTTAAATATCTTAAGGGCAAAACTAAATTGAATAAATGCCATGCCAAGTGGAGTGAGTTCATTGAGTCATTTCCTTATGTTATCAAGTACATTAAGGCTAAGGAAAATGTTGTGGCGGATGCTCTTTCCCGCAAGTGCATGCTTGTAACTCAACTTGAATTGAATGTGATTGGCTTTGAGCACATAAAAGACTTGTTTGTGAATGATTCTACTTTTGATATTACTTATGTGAAATGTTTGGCGCATACATCATGGGAATGATATTACATCTAGCACGATTATCTAATTAGAGCTAACAAACTGCGTACACCCGAGTATTCTCTTTGTTTGTTACTTTTGCAAGAGGCTCATGGAGGAGGACTTATGGGACACTTTGGACGCGACAAGACATTTGCTACGCTCTCCAAGAACTACCTTTGGCCCAAGATGATCTGTGACGTCTCCCGCTTCACCAACCGATGCTCTACATGTCGAAAAGCTAAGTCTAAAGATCAATCCCATGGTTTATATATTCCATTTCCTATTCTATATCACCCATGGGAAGATATTAGTATGAACTTTGTGCTTGGTTTGCCTAGAACTCGAAATGGCAAAGATACCATGTTTGTTGTTGTGGACCATTTCTCTAAGACGGCACATTTCATACCATGCAACAAGATAGAGATGCTTCACATGTTGCAAATCTCTTTTGTAGGGAAATCTTGCATCTACATGGAGTGCCCAAGACTATTGTATTGTACCGTGACGTCAAGTTCCTTAGCTACTTTTGGAATACGCTATGCGCAAGCTCGGAATCAAACTCCTATTCTCTTCGGCATACCACCCTCAAACAGACGGCCAAATGGAGGTCACAAACCGGACGCTATCTACTCTACTCTGAGTGTTGATCAAGAAGAACATCAAGGAGTGGGAGGAGTGTTTATCCATCGCCGAGTATGTCTACAATTGAGCAAGACACTCTACTACCAGAAAGCCCCCCTTCGAGGTCGCCTACGGCTTCAACCCGCTGTCGCCATTGGACATATTACCACTACCACTACAAGAGCGCATCAACATGGACGTGAGCGCACGAGAGATCTATCTCAAGAAGGTGCATGAAGATACAAGGCACACCATTGAGCGCCAAGTACAATGATTCCCGAGCAAGCTCAACATCAACAAGAAACCCATGATATTCAACATTGGAGATCTTGTGTGGTTACACCTTCGCAAGGACCTCTTCCCCAATGAACGCAAGTCCAAGCTTCTACCCTAAGCCGATGGACCCTTCAAGGTGCTAAGACGCTACAACAACAATGCATACAAGATCGACCTCCCGTGTGACAAGTATAACATGAGCGACGTCTTCAACGTCAAGGATCTCTCTCCCTACTATGGTGATGAGGTTTTTGATCCGAGGTTGGATCTTTCCCAAGGAAGGAGATGATGCGGAGCATCCTACGTTCATCCCCATGGACCTACCTTTGTCTCATATGACACCGCATGGACCAATGACAAGAGCTCGAACATGGGCTATCGAAACTAAGGTGAACTCGTTCCTCTCCAAACTACCACTTTATACATGTGAGACATGGCTACTACCTCAAGCGGAGACCCTATGTGTGATCAGGTAGTTAGAGGGAAGCCACGGAGCAACTATATCCAACGGACAATACGGTGAGGACACCAAGTACAGGGACATAGAAGAAGAGCTGCTAGAAACTTACAACCATCGGACGATCGGCATGCACCGGACATCTGATGCCCAGAGCCTCCACCAGTCCGAAGAGCCAGCCAGCGAATGCTACAACATCCGGCCGACCAACACCGACAGGACTTCCAACACCTCCCAGCGACCGGACGACCGAGCCCCTCCGGATGTCCTATGTCACATCACAGAACGAAAATTAACGGAAGTTTGAACTCTCCGGACGAGCGGCCACCGGAAGTCCAGACCTTCGCGAGCTTCCGGGGGTCCGAGGCCTGTCTGCGCACAGTGTTTAAGGCCGAGGCCCATGTACCCATTCGACCCCCTAGACTATATATACTCCTCCTCCTCCCTCTTATTAGGGTTAGCACTGGTTTAACTCGTTTCGAGATAGAGCTTTGGTCATCCACTTGACACATACTCCTTTGGAGACCGAGGCCTCCGCGGAGAAGATCCCAAGTGGTTTCAAGGCCCCGAAAGGGAAGATCCCCTCGTGGATTCAAGAACCCGCCTCCTCACGGATCGGGAAGAACTGCCGCCTCTTGTATCGTCCTTTGTTGCGTGTGAATCTTGTATCATTCTTTATGTTCATGGATCTAGCACATGTGTGATCGTTCTTGTTGTTTTCCTCATGTTTCTCTTTGTGTTTTTCGTGGGATCCCTCCATTTCGTGAAAGATCAGCCTTAGGGTTTCCACCCTACATCAGAGGACGTGGGAGAAGTCGTGTTATAAGTAATCCTATGAATTTGGTATTTATTCAATATTTTGATGATATGTATGTTATGATTACCTTATTGGTGTTATGTGAACATCGACTACTTGACACTTCACCATCTTTGGGCCTAAGGGAAGGCATCATGGAGTAGTAATTAGATGATGGGTTGTAGAATTACAAAAGCTTAAGCCCTAGTTTATGCGCTATTCCGTAAGGGGCTGATTTGGATCAATATGTTTCATGATATGATTAGATTTATCTTAATTCTTCTTTCGTAGCTGTGGCTGCTTGCGAGAGGGGGTAATCATAAGTGGGAGTCTTGTTCAAGTAAGTACAACACCCAATCACCGGTCCACCGACATCTCAAATTATCAAAGTAACGAATGTGAATCAAATAAACATGATGAAAGTGACTAGATGAATTCCCATGTGTCCTCGAGAGTGCTTTGCTTGCTATAAGAGAAAGTTCCGACCTGTCCTTTTCTATAGAAAGGATTGGGCTACCTTGCTGCACTTTTGTTACAATTGCTACTTGTTGCTCGTTACAAATTACTTTGCTATCAAACTACTTGTTACCGATAATTTTAGTGCTTGCAGAAAATACCTTGCTGAAAACCGCTTGTCATTTCCTTCAGCTCCTCGTTGGGGTTGACACTCTTACTTATCGAAAGGTTTACGGTTGATCCGCTATACTTGTGGGTCATCAGTGTCACGCGCCGGTCTGTCAATGTTCGTGCTCCACGGCGACACCGGCTCGACCTTTCTACTCCTCTACGTCAACGACATTGTCCTCTGTGTCAACGTCGGCGCTCCTCCACCAACTCCAACAACGCATGTTCGCTGAGTTCTCCATGAAGGATCTGGGCGCCCTCCACTACTTCCTCGGGATTAGCGTGACGCGCACAGCTGACATGTTCTTCTTGTCGCAGCGCAAATATGTGGACGAGCTGCTAGATCATGCCAACATGACGAGCTGCAAGCCAGTCTCCACGCTAGTCGACACTCGTTTCAAGATCTCCACGGCCGACAGCGCGCCCGTCCGGGATGCATCCAAGTACTGAAGCCTAGTGGGTGCTCTTCAGTACATCACCTTGACACACCCGGACATGGCGTATGCCATGCGATAGACTTGTCTCTACATGGCGTTAAGCGCATCCTGCGCTACCCGCGCTGCACAATTATGCAAGCGATGCATCGGTCGCTATCGTGGTTGCTGAGTACCGCGCGGTCGCCATCGTGGTTGCCGAATGCTGCTGGCTTAGCCAACTTCTCGAGGAGTTCTGTGTGCCACTGCCTACCGCCATGGCCACCTAATACGACAACATATCTCGGTGTACATGACAACCAACCCGGTCCACCACAGGTGCACCAAGCACATCGAGCTAGACATACATTTAGAGAAGGTGGCCTGGGGCAGCTACAAGTCCTCCATGTGCCCACGGCTCAACAGTTTGCCGACATCATGACGAAGTGCCTCCTGATGCCAGCCTTCGAGGAGTACAGGTCCAGCCTGTGCATCCGGCCTCCGGATGCTCAGAATGCGGCGGAGTGTTGACTGTAACTCCTCACCTCCCATGTAAGCATGCACCTACCCATGCACTACCTCCACTATCTCCTTCTCTTGAGCATGACACATCTCTGTGTAAACCATCGCGCTCATGCGCTCTATTGTAACACAGGCTATGTAGTCTCGAGTAATACACACTAGCGACACACCCAAGGTGCATCGCTTTCTCCTACCTCACGTCTACACTATCTTCCGACTGTTTGGAAGTTAGCACTGTCCTATATTATATAGGGGACAAGAGCTATAGTTTACAGGGTGCCTAACCGATTTCACTCCTGAGATTATCTTGGCTTGCATGCCTCCTCACTCTGAGCTGCCCCCCAGACCGCCTCCTGGAGCTGGGCCAACATCAGGCCTTAAACAATATTCTATTTCTATCATCAGGCCTTCTGGACTCGTGCCATGTTGACAACTTGTTCCTCCTTCCTGTCCTTAGTGACGGTGAGAGTGGCCGACGGCGCTTGGCTCGTCGGTTCAAGGAAGTGCTGCATCTGGGTGCCTTTGATCTGAGGCAACACGATGGCCTTCCATAGGAGAAAATTGCTCCTGGTTAGCTTCTCTTGCGGTGGTGGTCCGATGGACATACACTAGTAGAAAAGGGGGCAATGGTCCAGGCCGGGTCAGCCCATTAGTCCCGGTTCAATCCAGAACCGGGACCAATGGGGGCATTGGACCCGGTTCGTGAGCCCCGGGGGCCGGTCGGGCCACGTGGGCCATTGGTCCCGGTTCGTCTGGACCTTTTGGTCCTGGTTGGTGGGATGAACCGGGACCAATGTGCCTTGCTCCTGGCCCACCACCATTGGTCCCGATTGGTGGCCTGAACCGGGACCAAAGGCTTCCCTTTAGTCCCGGTTCAAGCAATGAACCGTGACCAATTAATTGCCTATGTATACCCCTCGCCCGCGAGCAGAGCACTCTCACTCCTCTGTTTTTCGTGGCCGGCGAGGAGAGAGCTTTGTGGTGATCTAGCTCACCTCCTATGCACACGAGGTGTTCGATGGAATGCCCGAGCCACACTACTTAAGCTTTCTCCTCTCCAAGCTCGACCTCCAAGCTCCATTTTCCTTAATATTTGTCTAGGTTTAGCGGTCCGTCATGTGCCGTCCCTGTCTTCACCGCCGTCGATCGCCCGCGCCGATCTCGTCGCCGGCACCACCGTGGTGAGCCTCTTGTTCTTATCTTCTTTCTGAAAGGACAAAAAATTCTTACTTGTATGTTTATATATATACTTGTATAATTTTCTTACTTTTATTATTGCATCTTATATAGTGCGATGGTTTTGGTATCCGCCCCCGTCGGCCCTCGTCATGTCTATGATTCGGATGTGGTATATATTATCTTTTCATAACTATTGGTTCATCTGTTGTTTATGACAATTATCCCGACCAACGTGACATAGATTTTATTTATCTAGGAGGTTGTTGAACCGGAAATTCCAACCGACCCTATTGTCGAGAGGTTAAATTTAGTTGAAGAAGAAAACAATTTCTTGAAGGAAAAAAAATAGAAAAATTGAGGAGGAGAAGATGATATTGGAGTTGCATGTTGCGGATGTCGTGGATGATCACAAGATCAAGATGGATGCAATGCGCTTGAAGATTAGAAAGATTAGAAAATATGCCATTCATACCGAGGCTTGGTATCATTATGCCGTTGGATCAGTTGTTACATTGGTTGCGATTATGATCGCATTTGTTTTCGCATTGAAATGTTTTACATAGTTTCAATGTATGGTTTAATTAATTTAGATGCTCTGCAGAGCTTTATGTTGTTAGATGAGAACTATGTATGTACTTTGGTTTTAATGTGATGATGAACTTCTATTAATTTGGTCACTTAATTATCTATTCATGATGTTCTGTAATGATTTTTGACACACTTAATTATATATAATGCACGCAGATGAACCGGCAATGGATGTACGGTTCAAGACACACCTCCGAGTACTTTAAGGGCGTGCATGAATTTCTCGAAGTGGCTGAGGCAAACAAGTAGAATGGTTTTATGTGTTGTCCATGCCCTATATGTGGGAATACGAAGTCTTACTCTGACCGGAAAATCCTTCACACCCACCTGCTTTACAAGGGTTTCATGCCACACTATAATGTTTGGACGAGGCACGGAGAAATAGGGGTTATGATGGAAGACGGCGAAGAAGAAAAGTATGATGAGAACTATGTGCCCCCTGAATACGGTGATGCTACTGAAGATCAAGAGGAACCAGACGATGTGCACGGTGATGCTGCAACAGGCGAAGCTGCTGAAGATCAAGAGGAACCAGACGATGTGCCCGATGATGATGATCTCCGCCGGGTCATTGTCGATGCAAGGACGCAATGCGAAAGTCAAAAGGAGAAGCTGAAGTTTGATCGCATGTTAGAGGACCACAAAAAAGGGTTGTACCCCAATTGCGAAGATGGCAACACAAAGCTCGGTACCGTACTGGAATTGCTGCAGTGGAAGGCAGAGAATGTTGTGCCTGACAAAGGATTTGAGAAGCTACTGAAAATATTGAAGAAGAAGCTTCCAAAGGATAACGAATTGCCCGACAGTACATACGCAGCAAAAAAGGTCGTATGCCCTCTAGGATTGGAGGTGCAGAAGATACATGCATGCCCTAATGATTGCATCCTCTACCACGGTGCGTACAAGGATCTGAACGCATGCCCAGTATGCGGTGCATTACGGTATAAGATCAGACGAGATGACCCTTGTGATGTTGACGGCGAGCCCCCCAGGAAGAGGCTTCCTGCGAAGGTGATGTGGTATGCTCCTATAATACCACGGTTGAAACATCTGTTCAGAAACGGAGAGCATGCCAAGTTGATGCGAGGCACAGTGAGGACCGTAAGAAAGACGAGAAGTTGAGAGCACCCACTGACGGGTCGCAGTGGAGAAAAATCGAGAGAAAGTACTGGGATGAGTTTGCAAGTGACCCAAGGAACGTATGGTTTTCTTTAAGTGCGGATGGCATTAATCCTTTCGGGGAGCAGAGCAGCAATCACAGCACCTGGCCCGTGACTCTATGTATGTATAACCTTCCTCCTTGGATGTGCATGAAGCGGAAGTTCATTATGATGCTAGTTCTCATCCAAGGCCCTAAGCAACCCGGCAACGACATTGATGTGTACCTAAGTCCATTAGTTGAAGAACTTTTACAGCTGTGGAATGGAAACGGTGTACGTACGTGGGATGAGCACAAACAGGAGGAATTTCACCTAAAGGCGTTGCTGTTCGTGACCATCAACGATTGGCCCGCTCTCAGTAACCTTTCAGGACAGACAAACAAGGGATAACACGCATGCACGCACTGTTTACTTGACACCAATAGTATATACCTGGGAAGCTGCAGGAAGAATGTGTACCTGGGCCACCATCGATTTCTTCCGACCAACCATCAATGTCGAAGGAAAGGCAAGCATTTCAAAGGAGAGGCAGATCACCGGAGGAAGCCCGCCATGCGTACCGGTGATCACGTACTTGCTATGGTCAATCACTACTAGGGAAAACCCTAGCAGTAGCGCTGGTTTTGTGCTCACTAGTAGCACGGGTAGGCGCGCTACTAATAAGGTGCTACAGTTATTGCTTAGCAGTGGCGCGTGCCCGCCCGCGCTACTGCTAGGACAAATAGCTGCAGCGTTTGTTCAGTACCACGCTACTGCTAAGGTAACTACTTGCAGCGTGTTTTCTGTCCATCGCTACTAGTACTTTTTTTATTTTTTATTTTTAGTGTATTTATGCGCCATCGTACAAATATTGGTACAATACCAGTTATGAGGTTTACATCATTATGTCCATAACAGTGTGTCAAATGAAGGTGGATTAGGTTCAAGTGGAGGCAATATGTGGTGCATGTCAAAAGTATACTACTAATCCAAACTTGATCTAGTTTGGACTAGTAGTACTTTCGATGTGCACCACATGTTGCCTCCACTTGAATCTAATCCGCCGGCACAAGCTATTTAATCATCATCATAGTCATTACCACCAACAGTATTTATTTAATCACCACTAACACTAGCTAATAATAATCATCATAGTCATTACCACCAACACTAGCTATTTTATCATCATAGTAATATAGTGTAGCACATCATCATCCTCAAACTCATTTCTAGCTAGCTAATCACTCCTGCTGCTCCCATTGATCAAGCTGGAGCATGCAGATGAACCTGTCTCCTAATCGTGGGTAGCACATCTGTTTGCTGCCCCCTAGTACTTCTCTGCGCTCCCCCATCACATATTTGATCCAGTCTTGCACTATTAAGCATTCGTTGCTAATCTTAAATGCACTAAAGTAATTTGTAGGATATCTTGGCCGTAAGCTAATAATACTCATGGTACCTTTAGTCTCCATCCCATAAGGCACAACATTCATCGGGAGTCCCTATTGAAGAACATCGTATGGTAACATACTTAACAATGAAGTTTAGTTTCAAAAATAATGTATGAAAAATATGCACTGATGACAAATAGTAAAAATCTTACCATCCTTCCTAAATAGATGTGACCGTAGTTCATTACGAACACTATTGGTCGCACATTTTCAGTACTAACATTTCTAAATGCAGGAAGAAAATTTGTCTTGACAGTATCAAGATCCTCAAGCCATGAAACATAATGACTAAGCTCCTCGCAGTTGATTTCAGCCCCAGGACAGTATACGGTCCTGTCTACCAAGCGCTGGACATGTTTGCTTGCACCAAAATAAGCTGACAATACAAATTAGTTGTCAACTATTTTTGAATAAACAACATCAAAGACATAAATATGGTTGAGAAACTTACATAATGGTATAACTGGAGGCGTCTGCACATCGACCCAGATGTCGGTATTACCTTCAATATCATCTTCCGGACGAATATCAAAGGTGATAACCATATCAGGCTCAAATGCATAAGTCTTGCATAGTGCTCGCCATGTTTTGCATCCAAAATAGGTGTAGTCGTCTGAATTGTACAATTTTGCATGGAAAATATAACCATGCTCGATCTTCAAGTAAACTTTCTTTTCCTCCAAACTATGACTGAACCTATCTTATCCAATACAAAAACTCTTGCATGGCAGGGGACACGCTAGTAGAATAGTAAAAAAAATATAAGTTGAAGCAAATGAAGCAGATGTCATGCTTAATTACGAAAAAAAACTTGTCGTTGTGACTTACTGTATCCACTTCAAAGTTCTCGTCCAGCTTGATGCTGAAGCGCCTATCATCATCTAGGAAGATTCCGTCGCACAGGCCTTGCTCGTCTTCGCAGTATTTGCAAATACCGAAATCCTTTTCGTCTTCAGACATTTCCTATGTTCATAGTTAAAACATTAATTGAAAATCGATCGAAGACAACTACCAAGATACACAACACACAAATCCGGGGCACTTGATATTTCCTACATATTCTGGCACAAGTCATGCCAAAATTCACGGAAAAATCCGGCATGACCTTTGCTAAAATAGGACATATGGAGCGTCTGAAATTTGCCGGAACGGAAATGAATCAACACTCCGACAAAACATAGGCCACTCGGAGTGTAACCTGCAAACATGACCGACCACTTGGATATTGGGCAACACAAGATATACATTTCAAAATATCTTATAGGACTCAAATTAGCATGCATTCAATAAGCAAAAGTAAATCATCTCATATGTCCGTACATCGTCGAATATTATCACTAATACATCACGAATAGTGTCATACATATAACATCACTAATACAACTAAAACCCTAGAACACAATGGTTATCGGCGCGGGCGGTGGACACCCACAGAGAAGGAACCATCACGGGATCATAGCTCCAGTGAGATCCCCGGAGAACCTGCCAGGTATTGGAGAACGGCATGTGCTCCAACGCAAACAAGTAGCGACGGACGTGCGTGTCCTCCTCACTGACACGGTGACGCACCACCTCCGCGGAGTCCTCGAGCCTCTCGATCCTCACTGGCCCACGCGACCGCCACCAAAGAAGGTTCGGGTCAACGACAGGCTGGCTCCTCACCAACCTGCGCCCCCCGGTAGGTAGCACCTCCCAGTACCACCCCGGCAGAGCCCAGTCCCGGACATGGCCCATCTGGTCAAGCAGGTGTCGTCCTCCACCGACTCGACAACGAGGATGCGGGATAGGCATCGTCCACGTCGATACGGGAAAAATTGCTTTAACTAAAAAAATAGCAACAAGTTCTTACTAACATGTTCTATTAATTCAATTACTTCTTACTGAAAATAAACTTTCTATAAATAAAAATAAACTATTACCTAGCTAATTAGTACCTAGTTCTTACTAACTAATTAGTACCTAGGAACTACTGCTAAGGGTTCATACTAACTAACTAACTAACACTAAATTAACTAACTAACACTAAAAATAGCCTAGGGTTCATACTAACTAGCACTAAATAGCTAGGGTTCATACTAAGCAAATTAACAAGAGGGATCGAAAGGGGAGAGTGCTTATAGAGTGCGGGGAGAGAGATGTTGTCAGGGGAGACGATGGTGAGGCGGGGTCGGGGGAGACGGCGGCGAAGCAGGGTCGGGGGAGACGGCGGCGAGGCGGGTGGAGGGAGACGGCGGCGAGGTGGGGCCGGGGGAGACGGCGGCGAGGCGGGCTCGGGGGAGACGGTCGCGAGGCGGGGTCGGGGGAGACGGCGGCGAGACGGCGGCGAGGCGGAGGCGACGAGGGGGAGAAGAGAGTGGTGAATTGGGGGAGGAAGATCAGGAGGGAATCAGGCCGTGCGAGGGGTTAGGTGAGAATAGATTTAACAGTAGCGTGGGAGGGGAAAACACGTTGTTGCTAAAATCGGTATTAGTAGCGCCGTTTCTAGAAGGGCGCTACTACTATACCTAGCACGTCGGGAACGGTGTGGCAATTATAGTAGTAGCGTGTTCAGTTCCTGCCGCGCTACTGCTAAGGGGGTAACAGTAGCGCGGTTTTGGCAATTAGCAGTAGCGCCCAATTTTAACACGCGCTACTGGTAATATTCTGTGTATAAGGTTTTCCCTAGTAGTGAATGATTTACACGTAATCTTTGGAAAGGGTCCCGGCGGACTAGCTGTTCCGAGTGACGCTGGGGGACATGCACCCATGTGGAAGAAGAAATCTATATTTTGGGACCTACCCTACTAGAAAGACCTAGAGGTCCGCTCTTCGATCGACGTGATGCACGTGACGAAGAACCTTTGCGTGAACCTGCTAGGCTTCTTGGGCGTGTATGGGAAGACAAAAGATACAGCTAAGGCACGGGAGGACCCGCAAAGTTTGCACGAAAAAGACGGCATGCCTCCAAAGCAGTATGAAGGTCCTGCCAGCTATACTCTTACCAAAGAAGAGAAGGAAATCTTCTTTGAATGCCTGCTTATTATGAAGGTCCCGACTAGCTTCTCGTCGAATATAAAAGGAATAATAAATATGTCAGAGAAAAAGTTTCAGAACCTAAAGTCTCATGACTGCCACGTGATTATGACGTAACTGCTTCCGGTTGCATTGAGGGGGCTTCTACCGGAAAATGTCTGATTAGCCATTGTGAAGTTGTGTGCATTCCTCAATGCAATCTCTCAAAAGGTGATTGATCCAGAAATCATACCAAGGCTGAGGAGTGATGTGGTGCAATGTCTTGTCAGTTTCGAGCTGGTGTTCCCACCATCCTTCTTCAATATCATGACGCACGTCCTAGTTCATCTAGTTGACGAGATTGTCATTCTGGGCCCCGTATTTCTACACAATATGTACCCCTTTGAGAGGTTCATGGGAGTCCTAAAGAAATATGTCTGTAACCGTGCTAGGCCAGAAGGAAGCATCTCCATGGGCCATCAAACATAGGATGTCATCGGGTTTTGTGTTGACTTCATTCCTGGCCTTAAGAAGATAGGTCTCCCTCAATCGCGGTATGAGGGGAGACTGACTGGAAAAGGCACACTTGGAAGGGACTCAATAATATACAGGGACGGGTATTCTTGGTCTCAAGCACGCTACATAGTTCTATAGAACTCGATCTTGGTGACCCCGTATGTCGATGAACACAAGAACAGTCTGCGCTCCAAACACCCGGAGCGGTGCGACGACTGGATTACATGTGAACACATCAGGACTTTCAGCAGTTGGTTGGAAGCACGTCTCAGAGGTGACAACACTGTTTGTGATGAGCTGTACTTGTTGTCCAGGGGACCATCTTCGACTATTACGATTTGGAAAGGATACGAGATAAATGGGAATACATATTACACGATTAACCAAGATCAAAAGAGCACCAACCAAAATAGCGGTGTCCGCTTTGATGCAACAACTGAGAGGGGAAAGGACACATATTATGGTTACATAGTGGACATATGGGAACTTGACTACGGACATGATTTTAAGGTCCCTTTGTTTAAGTGTAAATGGGTCAATCTGTCAAGAGGCGGGGTACAGGTAGACCCACAGTACGGAATGACAACATTGGATCTGAAAAATCTTGGGTACACTGACGAACCGTTCGTCCTAGCCAATGATGTGGCACAGGTTATCTATGTGAAGGACATGTCTACCAGACCGAGAAAAAGAAAAGATAAGGAAGCGAATACATCATACGATGAGCCAAAGCGCCACATAGTTCTTTCAGGAAAAAGGGACATCGTGGGAGTGGAGGGCAAGACAAACATGTCTGAAGATTATGAAAAGTTTCATGAAATTCCTCCCTTCAAAGTAAAGGCTGACCCCAGCATCCTGATAAGCGATGAAGATTATCCATGGTTACGGTGCAATAAGCAAATGACACAAGCAAATAAAAAGTGAAGACTTTCTCCCGCAACTATTATGATGATACCATGCCAACTTTGTAACAGACGAGTATGATACCGTTGTCCGTTTTGTACATGCACATGATATGTGGGTGAACTTATGATACCATGCCAACTTTCAACTTTTTCATAGTTCATTTGAAATGCTTTAATGTCTTATGGTGTAGAAACAAAATAAAATAATGGCAAGAAAGAAAACAAAAAAAGCAAGAAAGAAAACAAAAAAAGTGTTTTCAAATTTGAAAACTAATGGCACTAACAGAAAGTTTATAATTTTTCTAAAACTAAAAGCAAAAAGAATTAAAAAATAAAGCAAAAAACAAAAGAAAATAAATAATGCAGAAAACAAAACAAAAAAACAATTAAAAATAGCAACAATAAGTATTTTGTTGTAAGTAGAAACAAAATAAAATAAATAAAGCAAGAAAGAAAACAAAAAAAACAAAAAAAGTGTTTTCAAATTTGAAAACTAATGGCACTAACAGAAAGTTTATAATTTTTCTAAAACTAAAAGCAAAAGGAATTAAAAAATAAAGCAAAAAACAAAAGAAAATAAATAGTGTAGAAAACAAAACAAAAAAACTGGAAAATAATTAAAAATAGCAACAATAAATATTTTGTTGTAAGTAGAAACAAAATAAAATAAATAAAGCAAGAAAGAAAACAAAAAATGCCTCCTACTGGGCCCCCACGGCATGAATACGACTAGAAACCCTACCATGGGCCAGGATTCAGGCCCGCAGTAGGCCTAGAAGGCCCATCAGGCAAAGCAGTAGCAAATAGGCCCGCAAGCCTACGGTGGAGAGGAGCTCGAGAGGGGTGCCGCAGTGGGGCTTATAAACCATTGCGCACCGCTCTCAACTAGCGAGGTGGGACTAAACTTTGGCCCCGACGCGGGCAGCACAGGGTCCTTTGGTCCCGGTTGGTGGCACCAACTGGGACTAAAGGGGGGGCATTAGTCCCGGTTGGTGCCATCAACCGGGACCAAAGGCTGCCGCTTCCCGCCCTTTGGGTTGCTGAAAAGAGGCCTTCGGTCCCGGTTGGTGGCACCAACCGGGACTAAAGGGGGCATTAGTCCCGGTTGGTTTCACGAACCGGGACCAATTCTCTTCATATATAACTAGCACTTAGCAGTTTCTCAGAAATCCATCCCTTTCTTCTCCGTCCGACGCCCGCTGCTCTGCCTCGTCGCCGTCGCCGCCGAGCCGTCAGGCTGCTCCACCTCGTACTTGCTGCCGCCTCCGACGCCGTCAGGCTGCTCCACCTCGTCGTCGCCGTCGCCTCCGACGCCGTCAGGCTGGTCCACCTCACCATTGCCGCCGCCCTCGACGCCATCTTCCCCGACGCCAGCACCGCTCCCCGCGCCCCGACGCCGCCCGCCGTGCCCCGCCATCCCCCTGTGAGCACCTGCCTCGCGCCCCTACCTTGCCTCCCTCCTGCACCCCTGCCCTGCCCGCCGGCGCCACCGCTGCCGCCATGCCCCTCTGCCCGACCGGCTCTGTCTTTTTATTAGTTTAATTATTTTTTTCATATATATATATATATAATGTATGTGTATGTATGTGGCTATATGTTTTTGTTCATATGTTGCTATATGTTTTTTATTTTTATTAGTTTATTTTTTGTTCATATGTGATGTATATGTGTATGTGGCTATAATGTATATGTGTATGTGATGTATGTGGCTAGAATTTGCTAAATATATATGTTAAAAAATTTTTTTTGTTCATAGAAAGTTTTTTGTTCATATATAGAAAGTTACAATTTTAGATAAAGTTTTATATATGCAAAAGTTACAATTTTAGAAAAAGAAGGATAGGAAAGAAGAAAATAAGAAGAGGAAAGAAAGAAGAAGAGGAGAGGAAAAGAAGAGGAGAAATAAATAAGAAGAAGAAAAAAGAAGAAAAAGAAGAGGAGAAGAAGAAAGGAATAGAGGAGAAGAAGAAAAAATAGAAAAAAAATTCTATTTTTTCTTCTTGTCCTCTATTCCTTTCTTCTTCTTCCTTCTTCCTTCTTCCTCTTTTCTTCCTTTTCCTTAATTATTTTCCTTTCTCGAGGGAGAAGAAGAAAAAGAAGAGGAGAAGAAGAAAGAAAGGAATAGAGGAGAAATAAATAAGAAGAATAAAAAAGAGGAAAAGGAAGAGGAGAAGAAGAAAGGAATGGAGGAGAAGAAGAAAAAATAGAAAAAATTATATTTTTTCTTCTTCTCCTCTATTCCTTTCTTCTTCTCCTCTTTTTCTTCTTCTTTTTTTCTTCGATCTTCTCCTCTATTCCTTTCTTCTTCTCCTCTTTTTATTTCTTCTTCGTTTTCTTATGTTTTATCGGGTCTGTCGCCGTCAGGCTGCTCGCCTTCGCCCATGCCGCCCCCTCGAGATAACTTCGACATGAGGGGCGGTCGATATATATAACCCCTCTCGACCGTGATAACCTATACAACGGCAGCACCCCCCTCGGCCCTCTCGCTCGACCAAAACTCTCAAGGCCACCCAAATTTACCAAGTTAAAAGAGCGTTGTCGTCGAGGCCACCCCAAACCCTTGAAGCGTTGTGTCGAGGCGATCCCAAACCCTAGAGAAGCAGCGTCGGGGCCACTAACATGATTCCTTATTGTGATTAGCTAGCTAGTTCTACGTTTGCCACTAATATATATATATATATATATATATATATATCCATCTGTACCATGTTTGAATAATAATTGACATGTTGTAAATATTTGCAGAAACTATGGAGCACTCCCGAGACGAAGCAACAGAAGCGATGCTGGGGCACATAATCGCACAAGGAAGTGGTGAAGTTGCGTCATATCTCAACGACACCGATGGTCAGCTCGAAGGACTAGGTGCAGAAGAGGGCTATGTTCATGATGGCTTCGGCCCATTAATGCCGGTACAAGAAGAGGGCTATGTTCATGATGGCTCTGGTGACACAATGGAGGTACAAGAAGGAGACCGTGCTGACTGCTCCGATGACCGAATCGAGTCCGGCCAGGTATATATATATATTAGTTAAGCCCGTGCTGACTAGTTAATTGATGCATCCATTGTTTTGGTATATGTACACATATTAATTACTCTCGTCTTTCTTCCTTTTAATTTCTAGCCCTCCGGATCGAGCACAACTTCGGTAAGGAGACGAGGCCCGAAGAAAAAGTTGAGCTCGGATCAAAGGTTTGAGATCATAGAAATCGCGCCCGACGGCGAACTGATTGAACCCATCCGGACAAAGAACGCATTTTCTGCTCAGTGCGGGGTTCTTGTTAGGGACAA
The DNA here is from genome assembly GCF_018294505.1 of Triticum aestivum. Classification (NCBI taxonomy): domain Eukaryota; kingdom Viridiplantae; phylum Streptophyta; class Magnoliopsida; order Poales; family Poaceae; genus Triticum; species Triticum aestivum. The sequence goes on along the minus strand of NC_057795.1, from coordinate 634,159,239 downwards.
GATCCCGATCAGCATCCAGCAATGGTATAAGCCTAAGGACGACCCTGAGGTGTCTTATGTCAATGATATGTAGAAAGAAGATCTTTGGACTCAGCTGAAGGCAAATTTCACCCTACCGCCAGAGGAGGATCCGGAGAAGCCAGTTAAAGAGCAATTAATCAAGTCTTGTGCTCTTAACAAGATGTCAACCCTATTCAGGAGGTGGAGGATAGAGTTGAACCATTTTGTCGACCAAAAAAAGACACCAGAATTCATTGGCAAATATGAGAAGATCAAAGATCACTGGCCTGCATTTGTGGCCCACAAGACATCGGAAAAGAGTAAGAAAATGTCGGCGACGAACAAGCAAAATGCTGCGAAGAAGAAGCTTCACCATCACACAGGGTCAGGTGGCTACCTCAAAGCCCGGCCTAAGTGGTCCAAGGAGGAGAATGATCTGCTTGAAAAAGGGATCGAACCAGAGACAATTTACTGGCCAGACCGTTGCCGGACTTGGTTCTTCGGGGCTGGCGGAACCTTGGACCCTGTATCAGGGGAGTGCCGTTGGACGGACGAGCAACTACAAATACCCCTCAAGAACCTTCGACACTATATCAATGCAGCGCAGCAAGGGACATTCGTTCCAGACAGGGAGAAGGACAAGCTCACAATGGCCCTCGGGAATCCTGAGCACCCTGGACGGACACGAGGCACGCCAGGCTCCATTCCATGGAAGGTTGGTTTTTCGGACGCAGGGGGTTACAAAACCCACGAGAGGAGGAAGAAACTGGAGCAGGGCCAACTGCAGGCGCTGCACGAAAGGGTAATGGGGCTAGAGGAACGAGAGGAGGAACGAGAAGCAGCAGATCGCAACAAAGGACCTGCTGAAGCTTTCCCGAAGCTACCCCGCCATCTCAGCGGAGAAGCGGCGTGGCTTCCACCGAGCTGCTTCAGCCGAAGCATGTCTTGACGGCTCCTGCCAGCTATCCCGTGGATGCTATCACGGAGTCTCAACATTGCCACATTATGGCGCGATGGATGAATTTGAAGGTCAAGGCGGCTGTTGGCTCTGTTTATCCTACTGGATCCAGAGCAACTTATCACTACCGGCCGATTCCAGAAGGATATGCTAAGATGATGGTGGATGAAATAACGGAGGGATTTGAGGACCTCCTGCTTGACCACCCTACCGGTGAAGGGGAGACTAGGCTGGGTTCTGCTCTGAAGACTCCATGCCTATGGCGGAAGGAGCTCATCAACCTTCCAAACTGGACACCTCCGCCTCCTCCTCCTCCTCCAGTGAGTCAGGGCACTCCGCCTTCTCCACCGCCTCCTCCTCCGGCGAGTGATGATCAGGGCACACGTGGCGGCACTCTGCCTCCTTCTCCGGCGCGTGGCGGCACTCCGCCTCCTTCTCCGCCTGCGCCGGCGCTCCCGAGCAGCCAGCAGACTCCTCCTTCTCCGCCTCGCCAGCAAGGGCGGAAGAGACCCGCCGCCGCCCCGGCTGCTCCGGCGCGTCGTACTCCTTCTCCTCCGCCTCGTAAGCAAGCACGAAAGAAGACATACGCCGCAGCCACTCCATCTACTCCGGCGTCTAGCAGCACAACCAGAGGCGGGAGGCAATACAGATACGGTCCACCTCTCAAGCCTCTAGAGAAGTTACCGTACGAGAGGACCGAGGAGGAAAACGATACGATCGTGCGGACCCACGTGAAGGAGTTCTTTGAAGGGGTGAAAGCAAAGAGACATCCACCTCCGGAGGAGAAGGTAGATCCGGTGAAAGCAAAGCGCACTCTCGATGCCCTGAGGAAACCGGCAAAGTCTCCGCCGAGAACCAACTATGAGCGCATTACTGAATAGACATATCTCCAAGCGGAGCGGTCGGGAAGTACTGTCAGACATCTAAGGTCAAGAGAACAAGCAGCTGCGAAAAAATTGACCAGCTCGGCGAACAAGCAAACCAATCATGCCCCCCGTTCAATGTGTCTAGCGGCAACATCGTCGCTAATGCTCCGGGGATGGTGGCCGGTTATGGCAATCTTGAAGATTACCTGCCTGACGATCAACTTCCTGATTTCTTGGAGGTGGACGAACACATATACGAGTACGGGAAGCCTCTCGTCAAAGATGAAAAATCTCTGACAACAATGATGCGAAGATTCCATAATTGGTACATGAAAACCTGCAGAGAGTCTGGGGGGACGAATGCTTTGTATCTGAATATTAAAGAGGAGCACGACCTCGTTGCAACTGATTTGTTGACTGTTCCATTTGATGAGTTCTTCGCGTTCTTCAATCAAAAGGTCCTCGATAAACTAATGGTCTTTTGCTACTGTTTGTAAGTACTATTTCTGCCATTAAGTCTCTATATATAGCTCGGTTCTTTCATTTCATGTATTTATAATTAATTATCCTCAATATATTATGCAGATTGAAGATCCTCGAGTGAAAAAAACAAGAAATTTATGATATTGGGTTCATTAACACAAATATCATAGATGAATTTCTGGTTAAAAGGACGTCAAAGAGGCCGAGGACAACTTGCTACGATCGTTGATCAAAAATCAAAACAAAGATACCATACTCTTTCCTTACAACGGCAAGTGAGTGTTACTATCGTGTGCATATTCGGTTTCCCTTATTACTCGAGCGAGGTTATAGTAATGTAATTGATGAGTTATGCATGCGTGCGCAGGTACCACTATGTTCTTCTGGAGATTAAGCTTGAGCGGGGACTAGTAACCGTCTTAGACTCGAGACGGAAAGATCCCGAAACCTATGCGGACATGACTGAATTGCTCAACAAGTAAGTTCAATCGATCATTATCGCACCATATCGGCAACTTTTTGTTCATTTCCCGATATCTCAAGTAATAATAATTATTTTCTTTGTCTTGCAGGGTTTGGAAACAGTTCACCGCAGAAGCTCCGGGACTGCCGAAGGAGCTGTGATATACATACCCGAAAGTAAGTACTACTGGCTAGCTAGTTGCGCGCATCTCCTGTTGATTCTATAGTTATACTTTCATCAATGCCATTTATAATGCTTCATTATCAGTTTGATTGACCTCTATTTATCGTAAAGTGCTTGTGGCAGGAACAAGGGAATGATTTCTGTGGATACTACGTGTGCGAGTTCATCCACAACGCGACTTTGAAAAACAAGCGGGGCTACTCTAAAAGACAATATGAAGTGCGTAAGCAATAATATTCACAATTTCATTTTATTACACCATCATTTCTGTTGAGTTTCATTCATATATATGTATTAATTAACCCCCTTCTTCAAATTAGACGTGGCAGATGCGGAATGAACTCTTAGAACCAAATCGCATGAAAGCAATTCAAGAGAAATTGACGGGATTCTTTCTTGACCACGTCATCAATAAAGCCGGAGAATACCGTGTGGAAGTTGATTTCAATTGCTAGGGGATTGTAATTAAGAGATCTTATACATATTGTACATGTATGTGGCCAGTAGCGTCGGATACATGATACGAAAACTTGTTGTTCGACCAATCTCTCGGAGAAGGAGAGGTCGATCGATCACTTCTCTCGGTATGCATGACGAACTTCTGTACTCAATGGTTCTCTCGATCACTTATGTATATAGTACGTAGCGTCGACCAAGCACGGACATAAGAGAGGACACTTCTCTCTATTAATTAGCTAGCTAACACAATATATGAAACACCTAAATTAACCCCCCAAAACCCCCAACCCCCCCTCCTTTCAAAAAAAAAACAAAAACCCCAGCCACTGGAATGCTGACGCGTGGATGCCTTTTGGTCCCGGTTGGTGCCACCAACCGGGACCAAAGGCCCCCTGACTGGGCTCGGCGCACAGGGCCACATGGAGGCATTTTTGAACCGGGACTAATGGGTGGAGGTATTAGTAACGACCCATTAGTCCCGGTTCATGAACCGGGACTAAAGGCCCTTACGAACCGGGACTATTAGGTGTTTTTCTACTAGTGATAGCGTGGGTGGTGCTTGATGACGGGGCGAAGAGGGAGGCGGATGAATCGGTGGTGAGGGAACTCGAGGTGCTGGCGAGGGCAGATGAGGTAGTTCCGGCCATGGCTTTCACTCTAGATCGTTGAAATATGATCTAGGAGGAAGAGGCTCTGATGACCATATAAGATTTGGTTGGGAAGCGTATCTCCACCCTTGGGTGGCTGCGTGTATATATTGATGAAGGCGAGATAGCCAGCCGTGGCATACACGAAAGGAACTATCGCTAGGATGCGTTCCAGGTTACAGAGTTCGAATACAGGAAGTTACAGAAGAGGAGATAGATCACAAGATGAACTTAAACAGTATTCTATCTCTATCATCTAACATGCACTACCTCCACTATCTCCTTCTCTTGCGCATGACACGTCTTTGTGTAAACCATCGCGCTCATGCGCTCTGTTGTAACACAGGCTATTTAGTCTCGAGTAATACACACTGGCGACACACCCAAGATGCATCGCTTTCTCCTACCTCACGTCTACACTATCTTCCGACTGTTCGGAAGTTAGCACTGTCCTATATTATATAGGGGACGAGAGCTAGAGTTTACAGGGTGCCTAACCGATTTCACTCCTGAGATTATCTTGGCTTGCATGCCTCCTCACTCTGAGCTGCCCCCAGACCGCTTCCTGGAGCTGGGCCAACATCAGGCCTTAAATAGTATTCTATCTCTATCATCAGGCCTTCTGGACTCGTGCCATGTTGACAACTTGTTCCTCCTTCCTGTCCTTAGTGACGGTGAGAGTGGCCGGCGGTGCTTGGCTCATCGGTTCAAGGAAGTGCTGCATCTGGGCGCCTTTGATCTGAGGCAACACGATGGCCTTCCACAGGAGAAAATTGCTCTTGGTTAGCTTCTCTTGCGGTGGTGGTCCGATGGACATAGCGTGGGTGGTGCTTGATGACGGGGCGAAGAGGGAGGCGGATGAATCAGTGGTGTGGGAACTCGAGGTGCTGGCGAGAGCGGATGAGGTAGTTCCGGCCATGGCTTTCGCTCTAGCTAGATGAAATTTGATCTAGGAGGTTGAGGCTCTGATGACCATGTAAGATTTGGTTGGGAAGCGTATCTCCACCCTTGGGTGGCCGCGTGTATATATTGATGAAGGCGAGATAGCCAGCCGTGGCGTACACGAAAGGAACTATCGCTAGGATGCATTCCAGGTTACAGAGTTCGAATACAGGAAGTTACAGAAGAGGAGATAGACCACAAGATGAACTTAAACAGTATTCTATCTCTATCATCTAACATGCACTACCTCCACTATCTCCTTCTCTTGCGCACGACACGTCTCTGTGTAAACCATCGCGCTCATGCGCTCTGTTGTAACACAGGCTATTTAGTCTCGAGTAATACACACTTGCGACACACCCAAGGTGCATCGCTTTCTCCTGCCTCACGTCTACACTATCTTCCGACTGTTCGGAAGTTAGCACTGTCCTATATTATATAGGGGACGAGAGCTAGAGTTTACAGGGTGCCTAACCGATTTGACTCCTGAGATTATCTTGGCTTGCATGCCTCCTCACTCTGATCTGCCCCCCAGACCGCCTCCTGGAGCCGGGCCAATATCAGGCCTTAAACATGCGCAACACAATATGTATCACAATAAGATTCATAACCCTGCCGCGGTTTCATTCAGACAGCTGATTTCTGGCATAACATTTGGGAAATGATTACAGAACTCACAACCCAGATGAATTTTGAGAAGGGCGGGTGCATCACGTGACTGAATTACTTCTATCTCTAGTATGAATACAGTTTTGCTATTTCACATCTAGATGTGAAATAGCTATCTCACATCTAGATGTGAAATAGCTATCTCACATCTAAGTGCTTGACCGTCGGATCTCTGTTGTCTTTAGAAATCGTGCAAGTTGATCGTGACGCTCGCGCGCTCGTTGGCTTCGCGTTTGTCGCACGCTTCGGCCCGTGAGATGTTTTGGGGCTGTTGTTGGGTTTTTGTCACGAGGTCGGGCTGGCGGCCCGTTTTGTTTGTCTCGGTAGTGGGCTTTGCTCAGTTGCCTCGCCTCCTCATCATAGCGATGTTACATTTTTCTCTCGTGAAGGAGGGGGTCACTCATGTTCATTTCCACCAGTCCAGTCGTTTTCCTCTCTGTCAGGGAATTTTTGTCGAAAGAGACCACCTGTGCAGCCGAATTGCCAGAAAAGACCCCCTTTAAGACAATTTGACAAAAAAGACCCCCTTGGCCGTGGCGGCAGGCGCGCCAGGCGACACGTGTCACCTGCCGCCACGGTGTCAGGCGGCAGGCTGCCTGGAACGGGAATCAGCTGCTGCGATGAAACGGGCTGGTGCTGTGGGCCCCAACCGCCTGAGGGGCTGGCGGCAGGACTGTAGCAGCCGGGCCCGGCCGCCTCATGGACTGGCGGCAGGTCCCCATGCGGTACTCGCCAGCGCCAATGATGTAGCTACAAGTTTTTTTTTGCATGATATGTAGCTACAAGGTTTAGGCAGGCAGTGGTACCTTGCTACTTCATTATACGCGTGCGTGCCTCCATTTATATGTACTTGCATGCCAATGAGTGACCGGTTGTACATGTAGTACTTGCATGTTCGCACATACGCACTTAGGCAGTAGTAGTACTGGAATAGCTATAGCCGATTATGCATCGCAGTAATGGACAGACGTGTGCACAGTGCACGCATGCGTAGTGGGCAGCAGCAAATAAACAGACCTGCCGCCAGCCCCTGAGGCGGCTGTCCCAGCTGCTACAGTCCTGCCGCCAGCCTCTCAGGCGGCAGGGTCCCACAGCGCCAGCCCGTTCCGTTCTGCCGGCCTATTCACGTTCCAAGCAGCGTGACGCCTGACGCTATGGCGGCAGGGGCTGCCGCCTCGCACCGTGGCGGCAGGTGCCACGTGTTGCCTGGCGCGCCTGCCGCCATGGCCGAGGGGTTTTTTTTGTCAAATCATTTCAGAGGGGGTCTTTTTTAGCAATTCAATTGCGCAGGTGGTCTTTTTCGACAAAAATTCTCTGTCAGGCAGTGCTCCAGCCTCCAGGCGGCGGCGAGTTTGAGAGTGAGAAGGGAGGAGAGAGGCCCCAACGAAGTGAGTTTTCTTTCCTGCTGCTTTTTTCCCTTCTTGTTTGATTCTTTCTAGCGAGTCCTTTGTTTGTATCAATCCATTTAGGGTTTGCCCCCAATCTACAGATCTTGTGTAATTGTGAGGGGATTTCTTAGGGTTTAAAACAGAGATGGGGCGGGTAGACTTTGTGTCTAGAGTTTCAGTGGGATGGCAGGATTCTGTAGTTGTTTTTTATCAATTGTGCTGTTAAATGATAGTAGTTGCCCCCGTCTTCCTGTGCTTTTTGTGCAGACTTAATCCTTGTGGAGTTCATGTTTGTTTTGCGATTGCCATCAGTTTCTAGGGCAGGGGGGTTGATTTTTTTGCAGGCCTTCAATTTTTGTTATGGATGTGCATTGCATAGCACATCCTATACAGGGGGTCACCAAATAGAGATACATAATCTGGTTTTCCTGAACAATAAAGTTCAGTTAGTCCAGGCTGATCTCCACAATACATATGTATTTTGCTTTTCTTTGGATGAAGATGGTGTGTAGAATAGGATCCCAATAGTTTTTTTTGTTTGAACATATGTATTCAAGCATCTCAAAGGTAGAAGTAGTAATCAGTGCTATGTCACCCCTGTGTCTGAATTTTCTTTGTCCTGTGTGTTGAACATGAATTGAATGGACTGTAGTTCAGATCTGGTGAGATTGTATTTCTGAACTAGTATTTTTTTTCTTTTTCCTTTTTTTCTTTAAGTACCTTTTGACTGATAGAATGTAGTTCTGTACTGTAGTGAACACTTCTTTTTGTTTTTTCTGAGCTGGGTAGGAAATGGTGTGTTTTTTTAGTACAAATGGTGCACTTTCTGAACTTTAATCAGTTTGTGTCAGCATGTTTTTAGAAGTAATGTGGGCCATACATTGTTGCTCTCTTTTTGTTTTGACAGGGATGGTGTTCATTATATTCCCTTTGCTTCACAAATATATCGAAATATGTGGTATCATGTTATGAATTTTGCTGGGGTAGTTTTGTGAGTCTATGATTTTGTCATTTTTACGGTACTGCTATAATTCAAAGTTTTTTGTGGGTTTCTGCATGCAAACTGAATGTGGGAAAATGTCCCAAGGTCATTTTTTTTCTTTTTACCATGCAGGATGGTGTGCCCACTCTACCATTCATATTGCGAGAATGACGACCAGCAGAGCTTTGGCATATTCATCCGCGGCGGCTCTGAACATTTAACAGTATTTTTGTTTTTTTTCCTGTAACTTTTTTGTCGCAATGTTTTCCCTCCCTTTTTTCAATATAAAGCATTCTTACTAATTGTTTGACGTTCTTCTTTTTGTTTTGGTGTCAGCAGAACATCCCATGCAACTCGAGGGGTTTGACTTGGTGTTAGTAGACCATCCCATGCAACGACCCCGGGCTCGACTCGAGGACGGGGGGGGGGGGGGGGGTAGTTGCAAGTCAATCCTCGACTTGCAACTGCTGCCTTTTTTTCCTTTTAATACGAGTCTAAATCGTTGTGAAGATAGTGGTAAGCTGTTTTTGAATGTTTTTTTTGTGGATGCATGCCTAGGTAGGCTGACAACGGTAGTAGGCACATGTTGGTGATTTCTCATATAATCCACAAAAAGTATCAGTTTGTTAGATTTGAATCTTCCCTATTTTTTAATGGTGCATTTTCTGATGTACTAGAGTGATGTGTTTTGTGCAACTTTGCGTGCCTAGAATACAAAACTGCCTGCTATTCAAGTGTCTCTAGATCTGGTACAGCCAAAACAAGCAAGTGCTGAACTTTCTGTGCCTATAATATAAACGTGTCCGGACTATTTTTTCTAGTTACTAGTTGTATTGTATCTACTAATGGCCTCAAGTACAGTAGAGGGGTTAGTATTCCTGGTGGTAGTCAGAGTCAGCCATGGGGAAACAGGATAAGCAGAGTACAGTAAGTCAGGCAAGGGAGGCCACTTAGGTTCGGTGTAGTGTTGAAGTAGGCGAGTATATGTATGCGTTGACGTAGGTTGAGTGTACTGTGTTGTCTATAGTTCATGAACTTTTCAGTGTTGTTGTTTGATGTAGTTCTAGAAGGCTTTTCAGTGTCGTGATATTTTTGTACAAAAATATGCTTGTAGTTCATGCCATGAGACTAGCCAGTATTTTTGCATCTGTCTTTTGTGTGTGAGCTGCTTGCTTGCTGTAATATTTCTTCCATACTAGAGGTCTACAATTTTGATTATCTGAGAGGATCAACTTCAGTTTTGAAATTAAGCAATTTGTTTTGCCGACAGTTTTGCCATAGTCTTTTTTTAGTGTTCAACCAGCAGATTTACATGTTGTTTTGATGTATGTTCTTGATTTTTCTGCCGCTCATGCTTCATTTATAAATGGTTCTATTTTTTCATTTTTTGGGTCTTTTTTCTGACTGTTTTGAAATAGGATAAGTGGAGTTGTTTATATAGTTCTAGCAGATTTTTTGCTGATACTATAGTTTTCTATTAAAAAAATCAGTGTAGTAATCTGCACACAAGCATGTTGTATTTCTTTTATAGTTGTTGGTCGAATTCACTTTTTAATTGTAGTGTTTTGATGGTAAGGGATGGTAGCATCCCCCCAGGAGTATAATTTTATTTTTTTATGTTTAATTGGGACAATTGTATTATGACACCACATTTTTTTCTTTTGTTGCTTGACCAGGAACCTTCGCCCGGTTTGCTTTTCGCATTGTCAGAGTGACAATGGTCAGAGCTTCGACATGTATGTTTGCGATGCTGACGAAACCTTCATAGTAAAGTTTCTGCCATGTTTTTTGTCCTTTTTCCCCTAGTGTTACAATCATTTTTCGGTTTGTTTTTTAATTTTCTTTTACATGTCTTCGCGATTACTTTTTTTTTTCTAGATGTTAAAGATGGTATGCACAATTGAATACCAGTTGTGTAATACACTCCTAGCTTATGCTTATATTTTTTGTACCCTGTTTGTTTGTTACTAATCTCTAGTTTCTAGTTTCTAGTTGCTAGTTTTCGGCAGTTTTGCCATAAGTACTTTTGACAGTTTTCCATAGTTACTAGTTACTGGTTTCAACAGTATCATTAGTGTAAGTATCAGTATGAGCATCATCAGTTACAATCTTGCTCTATGTTGATCTTTTTTTTTTTGCTATGATTCACGATGGTGTGCCCAGTTTGTTTTGCTCATTGCGAGGTGGACAATGGTGAGAGGTTTGGCATGTTTTTTCGTGATGTTGACGAAACCTTTGCGGTAAACTTTTTGTTTGATGCCACTTGCAAATTGACCCTCGACTTGCAACTGGGTCTTTTTGTTTGATGCCACTTGCAAGTCGACCTCGACTTTGCAACTGGGTCTTTTTGTCTTATGCCACTTGCAAGTCTACCCTCAACTTGCAACTGGGTTTCTTTGTTTTTCATGCGACTTGCAAGTGGACCCTTGACTTGCAACTAGGTCCTTTTTGTTTGATGTCCCATGCAAGTCGACCCTCGACTTGCATCTCATGCAAGTCAGCCTCGACTTGCAACTGGATCTTCTTGTTTGATGCCACTTGTAAGTCGAGCCTCGACTTGCAACTGGGGTCTTTTGTTTGATGCCACTTGCAAGTCGACCCTCGACTTGCAACTGGGTCTTCTTGTTTGATGCCAGTTGCAAGTCGACCCCTCAACTTGTAACCGAGTCTTCTATTTTTTTATGCTAGTTTGCAAGTCGACCCTCGACTTGTAACAGGTTCCTTGTTTCATTCCACTTGCAAGTGGACCCTCGACGTGCAACTGGGTCTTTTGTTTGATGCCTCTTGCAAGTCGCCCCTCGACATACAAGTAGGACTTATCCTTTCATACCACTTGCAAGTGGACCCTTGACTTGCAACTAGGTCTTCTGTTTTCATGCCACATGCAAATGGACCCTTGACTTCCAACTGTGTCTTTTTTTTTGATGCCACTTGCAAGTTGACCCTCGACTTGCAACTAGGTCTTTTTGTTCAATGCCACTTGCAAGTGGACCCTCGACTTGCAACTGCATCTTTTTTTATGCCCGCTTGCAAGTTGAGCCTCGACTTGAAACTGGGTCTTTTGTTTTTCGTGCCACTTGCAAGTGGACACTCGACTTGCATCTGGGTCTTTTTTGCTTGATGCCGCTTGCAAGTCGACCCTCAACTTGCAACTGGGTCTTCTTGTTTGATGCCACTTGCAAGACGACCACTCGAATTTGCAACTAGGTCTTTTATGTTTGATGCCACTTGCAACTCGACCACTCGACTTTGCAACCAGGTTCCTTGTTTCATGCCAATTGCAAGTGGACCCTCGACTTGCAACTGGGTCTTCTGTTTTCATACCACTCGCAAGTGGACCTCGACTTGCAACTGGGTCTTTTTGTTTGATGCCACTTGCAAGTGGATCCTCGACTTGCAACTGTGTCTTTCTATTTTTTTTGATGACACTTGCAGGTGGACTCTCGACTTGCAACGGGGTTCCTTTGTTTTTCATGCCACTTGCAAGTGGACCCTCGACTTGCAGTTGCGTCTTCTATTTTTTTAATGCCACTTGCAAGTGGACCCTCGACTTGCAACCGGGTTCCTTTGTTTTTCATGCCACTTGCAAGTGGACCCTCGACTTGCAACCATGTCTTATATTTTTGATGCCACTTGCAAGTGGCCCCTCAACTTGCAACCGGGTTCCTTTGTTTTTCTTGCCACTTGCAAGTGGACCCTCGACTCTGCAACCGGGTTCCTTGTTTCATGGCACTTGCAACTGGGTCTTCTGTTTTCATACCACTTGCAAGTGGACCCTTGACTTGCAACTATGTCTTTTTGTTTCATGCCACTTACAAGTGGATCCTCGACTTGCAACTTTTACTTTTTTTTTTTGACGACACTTGTAAGTAGACCCTCGACTTGCAACCGGGTTCCTTTGTTTTTCATGCCACTTGCAAGTGGACCCTCGACTTGCAACTGCGTCTTCTATTTTTTTATGCCACTTGCAAGTGGACCCTCGACTTGCAACCGGGTTCCTTTGTTTTCAATGCCACTTGCATGTGGACCCTTGACATGCAACGAGGTCTTATTCTTTTGATAACACTTGCAAGTGGCCCCTCCACTTGCAACCGGGTTCCTTTGTTTTTCATGCCACTTGCAAGTGGACCCTCGACTTGCAATTGAGTCTTCTGTTTTCGTACCACTTGCAAGTGGACCCTCGACTTGCAACTGGGTCTTTTTGTTTGATGCCACTTGCAAGTGGACCCTGGACTTGCAACCGGGTTCCTTTGTTTTTGTCATCATGCATTTCGCCCATTCTGATAAATTCCCCTCTCAACAATGCAAAAGACAGTCATTTTTCAGACTTTATTGCCTGACCAGTTTATGAAACTAAATCAAATTTCCCTACACTATAATACACTGACTTGTACTTATTAATTGGCATAGCACCAAAATTGTGTTTGTCTGCTCTTACACATATACTCTGTCTTTAGCCTTGTTTCTTTGATTGAGAGAACAAGACAATAGATCCTGGACTGATGCCAGCCAACTGATGTGCGTTTTTCCTAGACACCAGCCTCTGTTTGTTTCTCCCATAAAAAGATGGAAAAAAGAGAGGTCAAAAGTATCTATAAGGTCGTACAAGACCAGCCTCTGTTTGTTTCTCGTTTGGAGGAGAATTTAAGATTGTACACTGTGATTCTTTGTCAATACACTGTGATTCCCTCTGTTTGTAAAGTACGAACAAAACCTGCATAAACTCTGTCTAGTTTTTATTTTCCCTGCCACCAAAACTCATTCTACAAGCAAGTAAGTGTTTTCTGCGGACAAGCAAAGCTAGTCCTTTACATCTGTCAAACAAAAAAAAGGCAAAAAAAAAGTCCAACAAACGAAGCCCAGGAGGCGGGTAATAGGGCTGGGTGGGAGGGACAAAACTATACAAGCCAAAACATACAAACAAGTCCACATGGAGGGAGGGAGGGTGGGATGGGAGGGATCGGGAGCAAACAGTTTGTTTTGTTTGTCAACGAGGGCAGTTTCTAGATGTGACATCACATTTAGATGTGACATAGACAGACCCATATAAATAATGAAATAAAAGTTCCAGTCGTGCAGAGTTGTTCAATGGTCCGAGAACCCGAAACCGATTTGAAAATGCAAAACCTGTAAAGTGCTAGTCTGTCGTGGTCGTGGGTATCAGTCTCTGGGTTAAGGAACCGACAGGGGATTCTTCGTCTTGGTGGGCACGAACCGCACTTGATTCACTGTCATCGTCTTCGTCTGCTGCCATGAGGTTCACGGTGTCTCTGTCCCGGGGGTAAGTGCAGTACAGGAGGCCATAGGTCAAAGAGCAGATGGCCATGGGCACCGCCAGCTCCACGTACATGGCCTTGGCCAATGCAGCCGCGTTCCCTCTGTCCATGTCCACGCTCGACTCGGAAGACACCGGCTTGTACCCGAACACGCGCTCCGCCAGGATGCCCACCACCGGCGGCGCGAAGGAGGCGAACACCGACTCGAAGCACTTGTCCAGCGCGTACACCGTCGTCCTCGCCTTCGCCGGCACGATCTCCGCGAAGATCGGGCTGCAGACAATCCATTAATTTGGAGTGAGATGATGTTTGTTGTTGCAGGATTGATTGGTTGGGGAAGAAACGGTTTCTGACTTGTTGGTGGACGCGGCGTTCCAGGAAATGGCGAACCCCATGACGAAGAACACGGCCGCGTGCGCCACGCCGGTGGACGGGTCGTTGGGCAAGCCGAGCAGCAGGACGGCGCCGAGCGGGAGCGCGGACGCGGAGCTGATCTGCGCCAGCGCGATTCTCCCGGCGTCTGGGAACCAGCGCGAGACGGCGTCGCCGACGACGCCCCCGAAGAGCGCGCCGAGGGCGGTGGCGAAGAGGTAGAGCCCCGTGATGATGCTGGTCTCCCAGTGCGTGAACCCCATGAGCTCCAGCCACATGGTGGCGAAGTTGAGCCCCGACCAGGCGATGAGGCCGGCGACCCCCTGCGCGACGATGACCTGGAACGTGGGCACCGCGATGACGGCCCTGGCGTCCCGGAGCAGCTCCCGGGCCTCCTCCCTCGCCGACGCCGCGTTCTTGGACTTGGAGTGCGGGTCGGCGGCGAGGAGCCACATGAGAAGGCCCAGCGCGACGCTGATGGCGCCCACGATGTGGAACGCGAGCCGCCAGCCGGGGACGCCGAGGAAGGTGACCGGCGCGAGGAGCACGCCGAAGGAGCCCCCCACGATGGACCCGAGGTTGCAGGTCATCTGCAGCCACCCGAAGGCGGCGCCCCTGGTGTGGTCGTCCGTGTAGTCGGCGACCAGCGAGTTGATGGCCGGAATGACCAGCGCGAGGCCGATGCCGTTCAGCCCCCGCGAGATGGCCATCTGCGCACCACAAATTAGTTTCATTCAATTCACTTCCCTCCTTGCGGACACCAATGGCGCAAATCGTTGGCTGGCGACGTCATCGCAATTCGCAGCTCGCAAGAGAGACATGTACAATACAAAGTTGACTGCACCGGTCATGGCAGCTTAATTTCATTTCACAGAAAACAGAGGGGATAACCTCCATCGGTGGTAGGTGCGCCCAAAACTGAAATCCTGGAGTGCTGACCTGGAGGTAGGTGCGGGAGATGGCGACGAGGAAGGTGGCGGCGGCCCAGAGGAAGGCGCCGACGGCGACGACTTTGGCGCGGTCGTGGCGCGCGGAGGCGTAGGCGGCGAGCGGGAAGGAGAGGGCCTGGACGAGCGCGCGGCAGAGGGTGAGGGAGCCGAGCGCCGTGGGGGAGACGGCCAGCGCGGCGCCCACCTCCCGGTACACCGCCGGCAGCAGCACCTCGTCCGCCTTCTCCAGCATCGACGTCAGGTTCACCAGCACCAGGGTCCGGCGCCGCGTCGACGCCGAAGCTTCCGCCTCCCTCATCCCTCCGCCGCCCGGCTAGCTAGCTCGATTTGGCCGGCGAAGAGAAAGAGGCGTCTCCTCCCTCTCGTCTCCTGTCTGCTACTACGCGGGGGAGGAGCAGAGTTTGCAGATCGGAAGCGACATTGACCCCGAGCGGTGGGAGCAGCTGAGGTGGAGATATGATCCGTGCCATGTGTGTGGGTGCGGATATTCAAGTCAAGAAGGCTGTTTGGTGGTTGCACGTTCCATCCAATCTATCCAGGTATATTCGGCATGCAAGTTTTCTTTTCCATTTTCGGATACCGGCTTTTTTTGGGATGGTCCGGAAGAACCGGTTTTCAGAAAATCTCAGAAATACCAGCTTTCTTTGTGCAAAAAAATAAAATTCCAAATTGTTTTGAATTCAACAATTTTTGGCGTAAAAACGCTAAACCAAAATTGTGAACAAGGGAGACGGTCCCGCGACAACGTGGTAGCGGAGCGCCATTCCATCAAGTCAGGGATTCGGCTATGTATGCGACCGTATTTAAGATCCCTTTGGACGTTTAAATTAAAATACGTTTAATTTTTTCGAACAACAGGAGTATTTTCCGAGAGCCACCGGGAATTCCAGTAAGCGGTTGGTTACCAAAAAATTTGAGCGGACAAATAAACCTGCTCATAATTTGTGTGATTTTTTTTATAACTTTCAAAGAATGGAAATGAGCCAGGACAGTGTACTCCCGAGCTCAAGTACCATCTAAGGCATCACAACGCGGACCCCTAAAACAGACACAATATCCGTCCGAATAATGATGGGGCAGCCGGCCATTGAACCGTGTTCGCATACATTTCAACCCGGATTTGAGCTAAGCGGGCGTATTTCGTGCAAAACTGGATGGTTTTCATTTATACTGAACCACAACCATTACACTTTTGATATATTTCATTAAACAAAAGCGTACGGACCCTAACCTAGTCTAATATTTACCAACGCCCGTCCTCCAAGTTCTTTTTATTCCCTACCGTGTCCATGCCTGGCGGCCTAGAGCCCTAGGAAATGAAACTATGGTTGCCGCCAAGGAAGAGTAAGACATGGCGCATGGACTGGCCCACATGCGATAAAAGGCGCCATTGTCTCCCATGTTCAGCTTTTTCTAGCCGGAGTCCACGGCCCGACACTAGTAGAAAATAAGGCATTAGTCTCGGTTACAGAGGGCCTTTAGTCCCGGTTGTGCAACCGAGACTAAGAAATCAGGACAAAAGGCCCAACTTTTAGTCCCGGTTGTGTTACGAACCGGGACTAAAGGGGCTCCACGTTGCCGCTGTGGGGCGGCCAGGCAGGAGGACCTTTAGTCCCGGTTGGTAACACCAATCGGGACTAAAAGGCAAGACTAAAAGGCTGGGTTGAGTGTTTAGGGGTTTCATATTGTTTCCCCCCCCCCCCCTTTATTTTATGTTTACCATTCAATTCTTTTACATTTAGGGTTTCCCTTTTTATTTTATGTTTTCCATTCAACTCGACGGTATAGCTACTACATATAGCAATGAAGGAACCATTACACAAATCGTCATGAATATATAGAGAGAAGTGACCTCTCTTTCTCCATGCTTGGTCGAACAACAAGCTTTCGTATATCTATTCCATGCTACTACATATATACAATGTAACATATCTTACGATCCCTAATATCTAATTACCAAAATCACATTTCAAATCACGATGGTATTCTCTGTCTTTAGATATGACATGTTCAAGAAAGAATCCCGCCAATTCCTCTTGAATTGCTCCTATGCGATCCTTTTGTAGAAGTTCGTCCCACTTCCATTTGATCTAATTATATATATATATATGAATGACCTCAACACAATTGATGGTAATAAAAGAAAATAGTGAATATTGTTTACGTACTTCAAGTTGTTGTAAATATTTGCCCTTCTCACAGGTCGTCTGGCGAATGAACTCGCAGATGTAATATCCACATAAATTATTCCCGGCTTCCTGCTTCAAGCACTTTACGAGAATAGAGTTCAATCAAAATAATAATCAAGCATGATAATGGTATTGAAACTAGAATCAATGAGAGATGCGGG
Source organism: Triticum aestivum (assembly GCF_018294505.1). Taxonomy (NCBI): domain Eukaryota; kingdom Viridiplantae; phylum Streptophyta; class Magnoliopsida; order Poales; family Poaceae; genus Triticum; species Triticum aestivum. The sequence continues at coordinate 634,142,251 of NC_057795.1, read as the reverse complement.
GAACTAGCTAGTGCAACTTACATCGGGGTGTCAAAATCGCAGCTCCTTTTCCGTTCACCCCTAGCTTGCTTGGTGAATTCTTTCCAAACCTGCCCGACAAAGAAAATGAATAGAGAAGCTATTAATTACTTGATATCAGGAAATGAGCAAAAGTTGCCGATATAGTGCAACAATGATTGAACTTACTTCTCGAGCATTTTACTCATGACCGCCCACTCCTTAGGGTCTTTATCTCTCGAGTCCATCGCAATTACTACTCCTGCATCAAGATGAATGACTAGCAGAATAAAGTGGTACCTGCGCACACATAACTCATCAATTACACTTAACCTCGAGTAAGCGAAACAAAATGTGCACAAGAGAGTAACACTCACTTGAAGGTATTTCCCTTCTGGTTTTTTGTCCTATTAACACTTTTAGCAAGTTTTTCTCTGTATCCTCGGCATTGTGTGCTAGCGTATATTCATTTATGGTATTTGGGTTAATGAACCCAATGTCATAGATTTGTCCTCTTTTGGATTCGAGAATGTTCAATCTGCATAATATAGTGAGGATAACTATACATGCAATGAACGAGCTGAGCAACTGACGATAGTTTTGTCGAGGGAATCTTGATTGTATAACTGAAATAATTCTTCAAATTCAACGTAAATCAACTTGACTCCATTGAAGCAATGCTCATCTCTAATTCCCACGTAGATCATGTTGCTCCCTTCCTTTGAGGCTTCCATGTACCACTCATGAAATCTTTGCATTTGTGTTGGTAGATGCAGGGGCTCCTCAGGTCTGACGAGAGGCTTCCCGTGCTCGTATCTAAAGGCTAACTCAGCCATGGGGAATTATACCTCCTCGCCTAAGTAATCACCAAGAGTGAAACCAAGATCAGCGGCCACTACCCCCGAATCATTAGCGATATCGGTAAACACCTTGAGTGGGGGCACGATTGGTTTTTTTGTTCACCGAGCTGGGGAATTGTTTCCCCCCTTGCACTACTGTTACTTCCCGACCACTGATGTGCTTTATGTGACTTGATAATAGAGTGGTCATAGTTTGATAGCAGTGGAGGCAGTGTTGCCGGATCTATTTTCTCCTTTGGCTCGGGCCGTTTCGGTGCAAGCTGGCGTTTCACATCGGCATCCACTCTCTTCTTCCTCATCACTCGGTTCGTATGGTAACTTGGCAGGAGCCTCCTTGATGCTTATTGTACCTGCTCTGGATTTCTTTGTAGTTGTACTAGCCTCCAGAGCGGTAGCGGTTCTCTTCCACCGGTGCTGAGGCGGCGAAGGAGGCGGATTCAGCTGACGCAGCAGATTCTGTTGAGGGGCCTCCTCCGGCAGAGTGTGCTGACGCGGTGGAGACAGCTGAGGCGACAGAGTGTGTTGACGCGGCGGAGATGGCTGAGGCAGTGGAGATAGAGCTGGACTATGAGGGTTCTACTGAGGGGCCTCCTCCGGCGGAGTCTGCTGACTCGGCGTCCAATGTGGAAACACGATGTGTTCCTTTCTCCATAGAATGGTAATCCTTCTGGCATCTCCCAGATGAGTCTCCCCTTCACTTGTTGGGTACTCAAGCTCTAGTTGCTCAAATCCGTTGATAACTTCGTCCACCCCGACAAAATCATAGCCATATGGAATCGAAGAGCAATGGTAGGTCCCATCAGGTACACAAGGTAAGGCATAGCCGACCTCCACCTTCACGGATATGTTCATGCATTTCGGATGTAGATCACAATGTTCCCTCTGCGTGATATCATCCACAGGGTAGCGAGGAGACGTGATATTAGGCCGAACGAGCTCTATGGAAGCCATGTTGCTTTTTTGCTGAGATGGTGGGGTAGCTCCGTCGGCAGTATCAAATGAAGGATCTTTGTGCCGCTGAGATGATCGGCTGGTAGCTCGCTGGCTGGTAAGTGCCTCTATTTTCTTCTGCTGCTACGCTACTATTTCTTCTACCTTCTGCAGCCGGTCTACATCATGTTTCTTCTTTGTCGCTCGGCTTCTATTACTGTCACTGCTGTTGGGAAACCCAACCTTCCACGTAACGGAGTGATGTCTCTTAAACTACATCGGTATTTCCCCAAAGAGGAAGGGATGATGTAGCACGGCTACGGTAGGTATCTCCCTCAGTTATGAAACCAAGGTATCAATCCAGTAGGAGAACCAAGCAACACTATGTAAAGGGTACATGCACATAAAGAACAAATTCTTGCAACCCGACGATTATGAGGGGTTGTCAATCCCTCTTACGGGTAACGGTGCTAGAAATTATCAAGTTGACGGGATAAAATTTGTGTAGATTGGATAAATAGATTTCGATAAAATGCGAAATAAAATAAGTAATAAAAAGTGCAGCAAGGTATTTTTGGGTTTTTATAGATATGAAAACAAAAGCAAATAAAAATAGATCTCAAAGCAAATATGATGAAGACTAGACCCGGGGGTCGTAGATTTGACTAGTGGCTTCTCTCAAGAAAATAGCACACGGTGGGTAAACAAATTACTGTTGGGCAATTTATAGAAGATCGAATAATTATCACGATATCCAGGTTATGATCAATATATAGGCATCACGTCCGAGATTAGTAGACCGACTCCTGCCTGTCTACTACTATTACTCCACACATCAACCGCTATCCAGCATGTATCTAGTGTATTAAGTTCATGGAGAAACGGAGTAATGCAATAAGAATGATGACATGCTGTAGATGACATCTGTTCATGTAGGAATAGCCCCCATCTTGTTATCCTTAATAGCAACGATACATGCGTATCTTGCTGCCCCTTCTGTCACTGGGAAAGAACACCGCACGACCGAACCCATCACAAAGCACCTCTTCCTATGGCAAGAAAAATCGATCTAGTTGGCCTAACTAAACCAAAGATTCGAAGAAGAAATACGAGACTATAAATAATCATGCATATAAGAGATCAAAAGAAGGCTCAAATAATATTCATGGATATAGATCTGATCATAAACTCAAAGTTCATCACATCCCAACAAACACACCACAAAAAGGAGTTACATCAAAGATCTCCAAGAGATCATTGTATTGAGAATCAAAAGAGAGAGAGGAAGCCATCTAGCTACTGCCTACGGACCCGTAGGTCTATGCTGAACTACACACGCATCATCAGAGAGGCACCAATGAGGATGATGAACCCCTCCGTGATGGTGTCTAGATTGGATCTCGTGGTTCTGGAACTTGCGGCGGCTGGAATTGTTTTTTGACTCCCCTAGGGTTTCTAGAATATGTGGTTATTTATAGGGCGAAGAGGCGGTGCGGGAGGTCACCGAGGGGGGCACAACCCCCTAGGCACGCCTGGGCTCCTAGGCGTGCCCTGGTGGGTTGTCCCCACCTCGGGCCTCCCCTCTGGTACTTCTTTGGCCCATCTTGTGTGTTCTGGTACAAAAAAAATTCTCCAAAAAGTTTTGCTGCGTTTGGACTCCCTTTGGTGCTGATATTCTGCGAAGTAAAAAACAAGTAAAAACAGCAACTGGCACTGGGCACTATGTCAATAGGCTTGTCCCATAAAATGATATAAAGTAGCTGTAAAATGATTGTAAAACATACAAGAGTGATAACATAACAGCATGGAACTAGCAAAAATTATAGATACGTCGGGGACGTATCACGGAGCCTGATGTGCCTCGTGTTCGTCCAGGGTGTTCAGGATTCCCGAGGACGCGTGTCAGCTCGTCCTTCTCTCTGTCAGGATGGAGCTTCCCTTCCTGCACAACCTTCATTGCATCTTGAATGGCTTTGACGAGTGTTTCAAGTTGAGATTTCGTATAAACACACTTCCCTATTTCTGGATTCAAAGTTCCCCCATTCCTGAAGAACCAAGTCTTTTCCCGTTCGGTCCAGTCCAATGTCTCTGGATGGATCCCTTTATCAAGCAGTTCGTTCTCAGATTTCTCCCACTTAGGCCGGACAGCCTTGTAGCCACTTGACCCCGTAGCATGGTGATATTCATTCTTTGCAACATTTTGCTTATTTATATGTGACCTTTTCTTACCTACAACCGATGTCTTGTACTCCACAAATGCGGGCCAGTGATCTTTTATCTTCACATATTATCCGGTGAATGTTGGAGTCTTCTTTTCTAGGACAAACTTTTGGTGCAATCTTTTCTTCCAGTTGTTGAATTGTGGGGCCATATTCATAAGAGCCCACACCTTGACTTTTCGCTCTATGACATTGTTAGTTGGATCCACCTTTGGCGGTAGGGTGAAATTTGTCGTGAGGGTATCCCAAAGCGCTTCTTTGGATCTATCGTCGACATAAGAAAATCCATCATCCGCCTTTGGCTTATTCCATTCTCTAATGCTGATCAAGATGTTGTCCCTAACAACAGCTCTGCACTGACTTATAAATCAGTCTGCGGTCCGCTTGGGAGCAGTCGGTTCGCCATCTGCAGCAACTTCTTCGATCTTGAACCACTGGTGTAGAGACCTTCTATACAAATGGTTTTTAACCCCTTTCCGCGACGACATTTTATCGTGGTAATATCTCGATAGATGCCAGGGGGTGGCTTATCATGGTTGGGGCCATGAGGTCGTCGTCAGGCCTGGAAGCGGGAGTGGGCATAAGGTCGGACTAACACGAGATCTACCCAGGTTCAGGGTTCTCCTAAGAGATGAAACCCCTACTCCTGCTCTGCAGGGTCTCCACATGATCACTATATCACAGGGTGTACAATGGTGCTCCTAGAGTTGTTTGGCTAGAGGAGGAAGAAGGGCAAGGGTAGCTCTCATCTCCCATAGTTGTGGTGTGTGGAATGGAATGGATGGAACTGAAGTGGAACCCTTTGCATGGGTGTGGCCTGGGGGGTTTTATAGGACAACCCCCCAAGGGTACAATGGTAATATGGCCGGGTGGTAGGTCCCGTCTGTCAGCGTCTCTGGAGGCCGGGTTCTCCGCCGGCTGCTGGGGCCCACCTCTCGTGGGCCCTGCCGGCTGCCGAGGAACCGGCCGATAGGTGGGGCCCGCCGCCTGCAGGTCCCATTGACGGCTCTTCACTGTTGCGCCGTCTGTGCTGATGAAGGCCTTGTCGGGCGCGTCAAGGCTACAGTGCCACACTGGGCGGGTCGGCGGCCGCCTGGCGGCACTTACTTTAGCCATGCGGCTGGGATTCGGGAGAGGAATGGCACACTGTGGCCATGCCCCAGTTTGTCTCTTGGTCAGGCTCAGACTCCTAGGAAGGGGCGGTCCACCTGCTGGGAGCCGGCCCATTCCCTCGCCGCCTTCTGGAGCGCACCGCCTTCTCGTCTCTGCCATCTTCTTGGAGGCGGCCTTCCGGCTCCAACCATCTTCTTGGGGTCCGCCGTCTTCTAGGAGGCGGCCCTCTGGCTCCAGCCAGCCCAGGAAGCCGGCCTTGCGACCAGTCAGACTGAGGGGCTTGGCCAGCCTCGATGTCTTGAAATATGGTTAAGTGTTGATAAGGCTACCCGGGGTCTATCCCCCCGACAGTAGTCCCCGAAGCCGGTGAGGTTCTACAGCTTTAGCAGTCGGAGGGCCTCAGCAGTTTCCCCTTCGAGAGATCCTCCGCCTTCTGCTCCATTCGGCTGGGAGGAGCCGGATGCTAGGAGCCCGCCGTGGCTGTGGCCGCTTGGTGGAATTCGAATCGACAAGGTGGGAATCGAGGAGGCGCCACCCGCTGCACGCGCGCCATGCGGCGCTCGCAGGCCAGGCCGGCCTGCGAGCCCACGCGCATGACGGGACATCGCCGTAGGCTGGGGCCCGCCACTATAGGGCCTCAGCCTGCGCGCGGATCCGCTGTGGCCAAGGCGGGCGGTTGCCCTTATGCCGCGCACTTAATGCACCATAATCACGCGGAATACGCGGGGGCATGCGGGGCATGGGCCACAGTTAATCCCATGCCACCACGTCACCTCGGCTTTGCCGAGCCGGCTATAAAGAGGGGGAGGAGGAGGAGGGGAGGCAGAACGCACGCGTGCTCCCTCCTCACTCTCTCTTCCTCCCTCCACCGGTGCTACCGCTGCGTTGCTCCGCCACTGCCGAAGTGCCGCTACGGTCGCCTCTCCTTCGTTGCCGTCACCTCACCGTGGCCACTACTCTGCTGAAACAGCCGCTCCGTCGTGGCCACCGCAGCAACTCCGCTGCCTTGCACCGTTCGTCGTCTTCTTCACCGTTGCTGCACCGCCAGTCGACCTCGTCGCCGCGCTTCTCCGCGCCGTCCCTGCACCATGGCCAAGAGCGGTTGGCTGTGGTCCAACATCTATGATGACCACATCGACTTCCTCCACACGACGCGGAGGCTTCCCCGCGCCGACAACATTGGTGTGCGCGTCCCCCCCCCCCCCCCCGAGCCGGAGATCTCGCCGCGGCATGAGCCCAGTGAGTACGCCGTCTTACGTGTGCACTTCCTAGGCGGTTTTGCGCTCCCGACCAATGGCTTCTTCTGGGAGTTCCTTCACTTCTATCGGCTGCAGCCGCACCACCTCACCCCCAACACGGCGGTGTGCCTGTCGGCGTTCGTCACCTTCTGCGAGGGATATCTCAGCATCTTGCCAATGATCTAGCTCCGGGGTAGGTTATTCTAACTCAAGTTGGGTACGTCAGCGAAGGAGGAGCTGGCCCAGTGCGGGGTGTGCGTGGCCGTGAGGCGCTCAGGAGGTGGCACACACTTCCCATCGATTCCTCTACACGAGTCGTCAAAGCTTTGGCAGAAATCATACCTCTATGTCCGGAACCTCCACAACGTCGACTACATCAACCTACTGGCCTTCGTGCCCGGGCCGACTGCTGGGCCGCACGACAACTAGCAACAGTAGCCGCCCAAGCGCCTGCCAGCCCATATTGTCAGCGTCCTCTCCCGACCTGCTAGCCGGCTTTGTCATGCGCGAGTACCGCCGCTTCAGCTTCGGCCGCACCTCATCAGCCAGATGAGCGGCCGCCGGGATCCATGCCGGATGTCTGCCAAGGAGATGCCGAGGGTGGAGGTGGCCCGCTGTCACGCCCAATATGCGACCCTATCCAAAAGGAACTCGAAGGTCCCACCAAGGATAGACCCGCATATTGAAATGCTTTTGCAAGGTGGATATCATTACATCAACATTACATAATAGATGGGGATACATACATAAGGCATACAATGCCACATGAATATAACAATACATCATACATAAGATCAACATCCGACTACGGATGAAACACAAACAGAAACTCAAACGACATCCACCCTGCTAGCCCAGGCTGCCGACCTGGAACCTATCCCCTGATCGAAGAAGTAGAAGAAGAACTCAACGCAAGCAAGCATCGCTCTCGCGTCATGATCATCACATAACCTGTACCTGCAACTGTTGTTGTAGTAATCTGTGAGCCACGAGGACTCAGCAATCCCATTACCATGGGTATCAAGACTAGCAAAGCTTAAAGGGAAAGGGAGGGGTAAAGTGGTGAGGTTGCAGCAGCGACTAAGCATATATGGTGGCTAACATACACAAATAAGAGCGAGAAGAGAGCAAGCGGAACGGTCGTCAACTAGTAATGATCAAGAAGTGATCCTGAACTCCTTCTTATGTCAAACATAACCCAAAGACCGTGTTCACTTCCCGGACTCCGCCGAGAAGAGACCATCATGGCTACACACGCGGTTGATGCATTTTAATTCGGATCTGGTGTCAAGTTATCTACAACCGGACATTAACAAATTCCCATCTGCCTATAACCGCAGACACGGCTTTCGAAAGATTATACCCTGCAGGGGTGTCCCAACTTAGCCCATGACAAGCTCTCGTGATCAACGAAGGAATAGACCTTCTGCCAGGAAGACCCGATCAGACTCGGAATCCTGGTTTACAAGGCATTTTGACAATGGTAAAACAAGACCAGCAAGACCGCCCGATGCATCGACAATCCCGATAGGAGCTGCACATATCTCGTTCTCAGGGCAACACCGGATGAACACTACGTACAACTAAAACCAGCCCTCGAGTTTCCCCGAGGTGGCGCTGCAAGTGGCTCTGGTTCGGACCAACACTTAGACAAGCACTGGCCCGGGGGGGGGCTGTAATAAAGATGACCCTTGGGTTAATTACTCCCAAGGGAAATATAGGTGGTGGTGAGGCAAATGGTAAAACCAACGTTGGGCCTTGCTGGAGGAGTTTTATTCAAAGCAAACTGTCGAGGGGGTCCCATAAATCACCCGACCGCGTAAGGAACGCAAAATCCGGGAACATAACACCGGTATGACGGAAACTAGGGCGGCAAGAGTGGAACAAAACACCAGGCATAAGGCCGAGCCTTCCACCCTTTACCAAGTATATAGATGCATTAATAATATAAGAGATATTGTGATATCCCAACATAGTCCTGTCCACCATGGAGCAATCTTCAACTTCACCTGCAACTAGCAACGCTATAAGAGGGGCTGAGCAAAGCAGTAACATAGCCAAGCAATGGTTTGCTAGGAAGGGTGTCAAAGGTTAGAGGTTCATGGCAATTTGGGAGGCTTGAGGAGCAAAAGATAGGTAACGCAGCATAGCGATAGAACGAAGCAACTAGCATAGCAATGATAGTAATGAGATCCAGGGTAGCGGTCATCTTGCCTGAAATCCCGCAAGGAAGAAGAACGAGTCCATGAAGAAGACGAACGGACGTAGTCGAACGAATCCTCACAATCGCAACATTACCGGAACTAAGAAGCAACACCGGAAAGAAATAAACAACATGGTAAATGCACGAGCATAATCATGGCATGATGCACAAACAAGTATGATGCATGCCCGGTTTAATGAGGCATGGCATGGCAAAGTGCAACAAACATCACTACAAATTAAGTGGAGCTCAATATGCAACGAGTTGCATATTGACGAAACACCACATGCAATTATTTAGTTTGATCTCGGTTATGTACCCAACAATATTAAATGTTATTAAACATGGCAAGGGGTGAAGCATATGAAAAACTACCTATCTAGACAAGTTTAAATGAGGCCGGAACAACAAACAACAATTCCGGAAAATCCCCATGTGCATATTTTAGATTCGGTACTGTTCTGCCCTAAACCATATTTTAATGTTGTTAAACATGCAAGATGAGTGCACCAAGTTAATCTAGGCATTTTTCCACCCCATTTACATATAAAGTTTATTAAATTCGGAGCTATGGTTATTTAGTTATGAAATAAAGCATTTTAACATGGCACAATGCAAAATAAACACAAACAGCATGTTAAACATTTTTCACATAGATGAAAGTGGCATATTATTAATCTACACAATTTTCTGAGCATTTTACATATATAAATTATTTACATGTGATGCACAGTTTGTGAGTTATTAAATGTATGATGTATGAGGGGTTTTCTGCAAAACTGTAATTCACCGGAATAATAGACAAATCGCAGAGACTGGAAAAAAACACTACTGGGCTGAAACTGCTGGCCCAATAGGAACAGGCGCTGGGGGAGGCAGCTCACCATGGGCCTTGGCCCGGCTCGGTGGAGAGGGGCCGGCTGGGCCTGGTGCGCTGCGGAGGCCCACGTGGGACTGAGGCAAGCCCGAGCGGGCGCTCGTCCTCCTCTCGCTTGAGCAGGAGGGAGGCGGCCATGGCAAGGCGGCGCTGGCGCCGGTCGGTAGGGAAGCCAGGAGGTGCCGGCGCAGCGAAAACGGGCGGATCCGGCCGGCCGGCGACGGATCCGGGCAACGGCGACGCTGGGCGGAGCTCCGGGAGGCGCGGGTCCACACCCATGGCGACCTACGAGGCAGAGAGAGAGAAACGGAGGGAGAGGTTAGAGAGAGATCGGGAGAAGGAAGGAGGGGAAGGGAGCAGGGGCGACGCGGCTCTCCCGTGGTCGGCAGCGGGGTCGGCGAGACGGCGGCGCGCTCCGGTGGTCTGCCGGCCAGCGCGGCGGCAAGGGAGATCGGGCCCTGCCCGATCCCGACGAGGGAGATGCGAGGCGGCGGGGAGCGAGCGCTCGGGCGCGGCTGGGAGGCGCGCGGGCTGGCGGGGCCCGTTCGGCCCGGCGGCGGGCCGCGGTTGGGCCTCGCGGCGGCGCGGGGAGAACAGGGGGACGTGGCCAGGCCACATGGCGGGTGCCGATTGGCCCTGGCGGAGGCTGGCGGCAGCGCGCCCAATGGCGACTTGCCAAGTGGCAAGCAGGAGCTGGAGGGGCGCGGAAATGGAGGAGGAGGGGGTTAGGGCGACCAGATTTGGAAGGAGGGGGGGTTTAAATAGGAAAGGGGGGCTAGGGTTTAGTTTTGGGGGGTTTTTGGAGCCCTCCGATCTCGATCGGGCGTTTCCAGACGCGAGGGGGGGGGGTTAGGTGGGCTGCAGGTGGGCTGCGACGAGAGGGTCTGGACTGAGGGGAGAGAATAGAAATGCAACCCGGCAACTGTTTCCGGAGACCGAAAACGTCCGACGAAGGTACCGGCAACGGTACCGCTATGTTTAACGGTTGGGCTATCAGATGGACTCCGAATGCGACGAAACTTGGCAGGCGGCCTGTCTACACTATAATAAGACCGCACGACAAGTTGCATCCCATTCCGAGAACATTTTTATGCCACGAACAAAATAATATTTCGGAGGTGCCGCGGGTGCGTGCAAGTGTGGTCGGGCTCAGAACGGACAACCGAGAGAACCGGCGGAACACGAACGGATGCAAGTTTTATGAAAACGATGCCGATGCAATGCGCATGATGATATGAGATGAGATGCATAACAAGAACAAAATGCAAAACAACAGACAAAAACCCAACCACGAAGGAAATATCATATAGCATCTCCGGAAAAGGCAAGAGTTGGAGTTCCGAATATGGAAAGTTGTATCCGGGGCGTTACAACACTCCACCACTACGAGAGGATCTCGTCCCGAGATCTAGGATGGCACCGGAGGGAAACGGAAGAGGAAGAGAAGAGGTAAACTAAGTTGCTCCTTCGACAAACGAGTGAAACCATGAACTTTGAGAGGTTGAGCAATATAAAAGAAAGAGTACAATAGATATGAACGAGATTGCAAACAATCTGTTAGAAAAAAGGAACAAGGAACATTACGATAACTTGAAGGTTGCAAAGACATGAATGACAAGCACAATGGGCAAGAAGGAATTGAAACCACTCTGGTTGAAACGAGATAATAATGAATAAGAATGATATAATTTTGACAGCACTCCGACTGTAAATGGAAGAAATTGAACATGAACTTGACAAGATGAGAGGATACTTGATGAAATCAACAACACACTGCCTCCAGAACTATTGAAGGTATGACACAAGGGGTAAGAAGGATTTCAGACAGCACTCTGATTGAAACGATAGGCAAAACTTGATAATATGAAAAGAACTTGAAGAGATGACACAACACTCCAGTTAAATGGAGAAGCAAGGAGAAGAACATGATCTTGCCAAAGCAAGATGATGAGTGAAAAGTGCAACATCACAATGCCTTCGGAATGAAAGAATAGAAGCTAGATTGTTGGGATAAAGGGGCGGAGAAGAAAATGACAATTTCTGCCACAAATGAACTTGGAAAGCATCCTTGCAAAGAAGGATTGAATGGAGTTGTTGGACAACCAACAACGAAAAGAATAAGCTTGTAGTGGGCTTATGGAAAACTTCTCAAAATTATGAGGTGAAAACCGGCCACTAACTGAAACAATTGCTTGTTTGAGATGAACCAAGAGATGAAAACTTCTTTCGCCAAGAGGATATGGAGAAAGCTTGGATCATTGATAAGCACCACAATAGCAACATTCCTTAGGGAAGGCTTTAGGTGAAATCTATACCAAGATAACTCCAAAGAAGAAGTTGATTAGTCGAAAAGATCTCTTGAACAAAGAGAAAATGATGGATTTAAAATACCTCATTCTTGACAACATATGAATCATGAAACATGAAGGAAATTGTCAAGAGTGACATAACACCGCCTCAAAGGATAAGGTAAAAAGGATTGCACTTCGGAATGCAAGATGAAGAATGCTTGAACTCCCCAAAACAAGACATGTGTTGAGCACCATGTTTATTTTAGAGTAAAGCTTGGCGGATCTTAGCTCCGAGAGAAATCTTGAAGAACCAAAATGAGAATGAAAGGAATACTTGATGAACCATCATGTAGAGACTCCATGAAGAACTCCGGTAATAAAAGGATGATAAAAAGGAAGAGAAGTTGAAAACACAAGGTGAAGCCTTGCAATAATTTAGATGGAGCTTCGCGACGAGATAATGCGGAAAACTTGGAACTCCGGAAAAGAAAAGATGAATATTAGAACCGAGAATTACTTCATCATGAACAATCTCCGGAAGAAGGAATTAATCACTTGGATGAAACAAGAATAAGAATTATGTCATGCCTATCCTTCACCAATTTAAATTGATGACAAGCAACGGATTTGGCATACTACTTATTCTCGTAGAAAGAATTAAGAGAGATATGGCGCAAACTTGAGAAGGTATAGATGGAACCACCGGTGGGATTAAAAAGAACAAATGAATTGATATGATAACAAAGGAAGTGAAATCTTGAACGAACCACCGTAAGAATTGAAAATGAACGTAGCAAAGGCACAATTCACCGGGAAGAATTTGAAAACGAATGAAGATACTTGAAGGGATTTAGATACGTGAGAACGAAGAGATCATGAACTGATTAGAGGGTATTTGAATGATTCACCGGTAAGATTTGGAGAATGATAGCTACACGCTGAGAGTGAAGAATTATGACATGATGGCCCTCGGAGGAAGAAATGGAAACAACTCATGAAATGCTTCGGATGGGTGAAAAGAATTCTCACAATCGAAAACAATTATGAGAGGATGGCATCAAGCTAGAATCATGAATCTTGAGAGAACGGATAAGATTTAGAGGAAAACTCTTCTTCAATCTTGAACTAACAACGGGAAACACCACCAAAATTACTGAGATACTCCGGTAGAATGGAAAGCGAAGGGGTAGAGCCAACAATGAGAAGAATTTGAAAGCGATCTTGGAGAAGGCATGTGACTGATGGAATCTATTCTTACGTCACACTTGGAAATGAATTTGAGAATCGCTCCTGATAATTCGAAGAGTCAGGTAAGATCCTGGGAAAAGACCTGTGGGTTAGGGCCCACTCAAAAGAACCATCGTTGGAAATGATTTAAAGAGATATTGCACCGGTTGAATTAAATGACTTGAATGAGATAATAATCTTGAAATATCTTGAACGGATTGAGAATGGAAACACGAGTCTTGTGAAATATCTTCAGCACTCCAGGACAAATGAATAGGAAGAAGTGAATGATTAAGAGGTGCACCGACGTGGAAAAACATTTGAAACGAGGAAAGGGATATGATCAACACCGAAAGCTTGAATTAAAACCACCGGAGAGGAATACGAGAATGAAGATTGATGAACTTGAAGCTCGTGAGCATCTTCATGAGGGATCACCGGATCAGAACATTGATTGAAAAGAGTGAAGTGACTTCACATGAATAAATGGATACTTGATTAAAATAAATGAGTCCTTGAAGAAAAAGGGGTGGGAGGGCGGGAAAACAAAGGCAAGTTGGGACAGATGAAACAAACACCGTTTAGAAAACTTAGAATTGATCTTGCGGATGTTGAAATGATCGAATCCCTTGAAGAGAAGCACGCCGGTTGGAAAGAATTGGGATGAAAATCTCGATGATCAAGAAGGATTACCACTCTCATAGAAATATGAGAACACCGCTTAGGAAAGGTATGGAATCAACACTTGACATTGAAGCAACTCGAATACCACAACTCAAAACAAAACAAAGGATTTGGCTTGCAGAATAAGCCGGAACAAACATATGATATAGATTTCATCCGAAGTTTTCGTGGTGGGGCCCACACGGGCTCGAGTGTACAGCACCATCATGTACAAGGCAGTGCACATGACATACGAAGTGTCCCCGAACCAGCATAGCCAAGGGTTCTTTAAGACACAACAAGACCACTGTAAAAACGACCATGGAAAGGCGGACCACTAGACGTCAACCCCAATCTCATATCATGCATCTGTCGAAAAGATATTCTAGGAGCTACTTGAATTCCCACCTATAAAACTCCTGAAACTTTCTGGTTATGCAATCTGGTGTTGGGGATACAGGGGAAGCAATATATCTCACCCAAACTAACAATACCTACATCCAGCTGTATCCATCCGTCAACACATAACCAAGAAACCTTCGGAAATCGTGTACCTCAACCTTCGAAAAGCATCCATTATACGAGTTATGGCAATACTCCCGAGCTCACCCCAGTACTGGGTTATCAGGGTTATCTCACCAACAACTGCATAAAAGAGATTTTCAATGTCGGCAAATCTCAGGTATTCCAGAACTGCAATGATAAAATTGTGACGACAACACCTCAGAGCTCGACTCCCCGGGTCAAAGCCACATAAATAGACAGGAGGCACCAAGAACAATGTTCTCGTCACAAAACCATCGGAACGATTCCAAGATACCCGCGTGATCCTAAATTTTTTTTAGTGAAATTCGAGGAGAGGAAAGTTAAAACATCTACGTCGGGAGACCTCACCAGAGCGACGAAGGGGCCGAGGAGTAAAAAGAATCCTACTCTCCGATATATATAATCCTAAGACTCAAAATAGTTTTCTTCTAGACTCAACAACGGCCGACAATCAAGGGGGCTCCTATGGTCGGTCGAGGCTCTGATTACCAACTTGTCACGCCCAATATGTGACCCTATCCAAAAGGAACTCGAAGGTCCCACCAAGGATAGACCCGCATATTGAAACGCTTTTGCAAGGTGGATATCATTACATCAACATTACATAATAGATGGGGATACATACATAAGGCATACAATGCCACATGAATATAACAATACATCATACATAAGATCAACATCCGACTACGGATGAAACACAAACAGAAACTCAAACGACATCCACCCTGCTAGCCCAGGCTGCCGACCTGGAACCTATCCCCTGATCGAAGAAGCAGAAGAAGAACTCAACGCAAGCAAGCATCGCTCTCGCGTCATGATCATCACATAACCTATACCTGCAACTGGTGTGGTAGTAATCTGTGAGCCACGAGGACTCAGCAATCCCATTACCATGGGTATCAAGACTAGCAAAGCTTAAAGGGAAAAGGAGGGGTAAAGTGGTGAGGTTGCAGCAGCGACTAAGCATATATGGTGGCTAACATACGCAAATAAGAGCGAGAAGAGAGCAAGCGGAATGGTCGTCAACTAGTAATGATCAAGAAGTGATCCTGAACTCCTTCTTACATCAAACATAACCCAAAGACCGTGTTCACTTCCCGGACTCCGCCGAGAAAAGACCATCACGGCTACACACGCAGTTGATGCGTTTTAATTCGGATCTGGTGTCAAGTTATCTACAACCGGACATTAACAAATTCCCATCTGCCTATAACCGCAGGCACGACTTTCGAAAGATTATACCCTGCAGGGGTGTCCCAACTTAGCCCATGACAAGCTCTCGCGATCAACGAAGGAATAGACCTTCTCCCAGGAAGACCCGATCAGACTCGGAATCCCGGTTTACAAGGCATTTCGACAATGGTAAAACAAGACCAGCAAGACCGCCTGATGCGCCGACAATCCCGATAGGAGCTGCATATATCTCGTTCTCAGGGCAACACCGGATGAACACTACGTACAACTAAAACCAGCCCTCGAGTTTCCCCGAGGTGGCACTGCAAGTGGCTCTGGTTCGGACCAACACTTAGACAAGCACTGGCCCGGGGGGGGGGGGCTGTAATAAAGATGACCCTTGGGTTAATTACTCCCAAGGGAAATATAGGTGGTGGTGAGGCAAATGGTAAAACCAACGTTGGGCCTTGCTGGAGGAGTTTTATTCAAAGCGAACTGTCGAGGGGGTCCCATAAATCACCCGACCGCGTAAGGAACGCAAAATCCAGGAACATAACACCGGTATGACAGAAACTAGGGCGGCAAGAGTGGAACAAAACACCAGGCATAAGGCCGAGCCTTCCACCCTTTACCAAGTATATAGATGCATTAATAATATAAGAGATATTGTGATATCCCAACATAATCCTGTTCACCATGGAGCAATCTTCAACTTCACCTGTAACTAGCAACGCTATAAGAGGGGCTGAGCAAAGCGGTAACATAGCCAAGCAATGGTTTGCTAGGAAGGGTGTCACAGGTTAGAGGTTCATGGCAATTTGGGAGGCTTGAGGAGCAAAAGATAGGTAACGCAGCATAGCGATAGAACGAAGCAACTAGCATAGCAATGATAGTAATGAGATCCAGGGTAGTGGTCATCTTGCCTGAAATCCCGCAAGGAAGAAGAACGAGTCCATGAAGAAGACGAACGGACGTAGTCGAACGAATCCTCACAATCACAACATTACCGGAACTAAGAAGCAACACCGGAAAGAAATAAACAACATGGTAAATGCACGAGCATAATCATGGCATGATGCACAAACAAGTATGATGCATGACCGGTTTAATGAGGCATGGCATGGCAAAGTGCAACAAACATCACTACAAATTAAGTGGAGCTCAATATGCAACGAGTTGCATATTGATGAAACACCACATGCAATTATTTAGTTTGATCTCGGTTATGTACCCAACAATATTAAATGTTATTAAACATGGCAAGGGGTGAAGCATATGAAAAACTACCTATCTAGACAAGTTTAAATGAGGCCGGAACAACAAACAACAATTCCGGAAAATCCCCATGTGCATATTTTAGATTCGGTACTGTTCTGCCCTAAACCATATTTTAATGTTGTTAAACATGCAAGATGAGTGCACCAAGTTAATCTAGGCATTTTTCCACCCCATTTACATATAAAGTTTATTAAATTCGGAGCTACGGTTATTTAGTTATGAAATAAAGCATTTTAACATGGCATAATGCAAAATAAACACAAACAGCATGTTAAACATTTTTAACATAGATTAAAGTGGCATATTATTAATCTACACAATTTTCTGAGCATTTTACATATATAAATTATTTACATGTGATGCACAGTTTGTGAGTTATTAAATGTATGATGTATGAGGGGTTTTCTGCAAAACTGTAATTCACCGGAATAATAGACAAATTGCAGAGACTGGAAAAAAACACTACTGGGCTGAAACTGCTAGCCCAACAAGAACAGGCGCTGGGGGAGGCAGCTCACCATGGGCCTTGGCCCGGCTCGGTGGAGAGGGGCCGGCTGGGCCTGGTGCGCTGCGGAGGCCCACGCGGGACTGAGGCAAGCCCGAGCGGGCGCTCGTCCTCCTCTCGCTTGAGCAGGAGGGAGAAGGCCATGGCAAGGCGGCGCTGGAGCCGGTCGGTAGGGAAGCCAGGAGGGGCCGGCGCAGCGAAAACGGGCGGATCCGGCCGGCCGGCGACGGATCCGGGCAACGGCGACGGTGGGCGGAGCTCCGGGAGGCGCGGGTCCACACCCATGGCGACCTACGAGGCAGAGAGAAAGACGGAGGGAGAGGTTAGAGAGAGATCGGGAGAAGGAAGGAGGGGAATGGAGCAGGGGCGACGCGGCTCTCCCGTGGTCGTCGAGACGGCGGCGCGCTCCGGTGGTCTGCCGGCCAGCGTGGCGGCGAGGGAGATCGGGCCCTGCCCGATCCCGACGAGGGAGATGCGAGGCGGCGGGGAGCGAGCGCTCGGGCGCGGCTGGGAGGCGCGCGGGCTGACGGGGCCCGTTCGGCCCGGCGGTGGGCCGCGGATGGGCCTCGCGGCGGCGCGGGAAGAACAGGGGACGTGGCCAGGCCACATGGCGGGTGCCGATTGGCCCTGGCGGAGGCTGGTGGCAGCGCGCCCAATGGCGACTTGCCAAGTGGCGAGCAGGAGCTGGAGGGGCGTGGAAATGGAGGAGGAGGGGGTTAGGGCAACCAGATTTGGAAGGAGGGGGGTTTAAATAGGAAAGGGGGTCTAGGGTTTAGTTTTGGGGGGTTTTTGGAGCCCTCTGATCTCGATCGGGCGGTTCCAGACGCGAGGGGGGGTTAGGTGGGCTGCAGGTGGGCTGTGACGAGAGGGTCTAGACTGAGGGGAGAGAATAGAAATGCAGCTCGGCAACTGTTTCCGGAGACCGAAAACGTCCGACGAAGGTACCGGCAACGGTACCGCTATGTTTAACGGTTGGGCTATCAGATGGACTCCGAATGCGACGAAACTTGGCAGGTGGCCTATCTACACTATAATAAGACCGCACGACAAGTTGCATCCCATTCCGAGAACATTTTTATGCCACTAACGAAATAATATTTCGGAGGTGCCGCGGGCGCGTGCAAGTGTGGTCGGGCTCAGAACGGACAACCGAGAGAACCAGCGGAACACGAACGGATGCAAGTTTTATGAAAACGATGCCGATGCAATGCGCATGATGATATGAGATGAGATGCATAACAAGAACAAAATGCAAAACAACAGACAAAAACCCAACCACGAAGGAAATATCATATAGCATCTCCGGAAAAGGCAAGAGTTGGAGTTCTGAATATGGAAAGTTGTATCCGGGGCGTTACACCCACCATGTTAACAACTTCGCCAACTGCAAGCTTAGCGAGGACGAGTGGCATATCGGCAAGGAGCCCAATAGTCAGGCCAAGACGCCCACAACGGTAAGTACCAGGTCCGGTTGCTTGATTTATAATGCTCTTTGTTCCTCTGTCTTGACTAGTCGATTTTTGCGGCAACACTTCCCGGGACATGACACACCGACTCCTGGCCACGAGTGGATGTCAGACCGCGAGGATAGCGACATCGACGATCCCGAGCTGGGGGCAGCCGCCATGGAGGAAGGTGGCGAGGAGGAGGTCGCTGGAGGAGGTGGCATTGGAGAAGGCGGCCCCGAAGCAGGCGGCTCTGCTGGAGGCGGTGGAGGAGGAATCGGCGACATCCGGGCTTGGCCGGACAACGACGAAGATGACGAGGAGGGGCGTCCACCTAGGGGAGGCGCGGGAGCAGGAGCCAGACCTTCCACGCCATGGCCAGCTACGACACTTGGCAGACAGAAGCGCTGCTTGGCAGGAAGGTAGGACAGTCACCTGGCCAAGAAGGCCAAGCAGGCGGACGCCACCAGGCGTCACGAGGCCCAGAAGGTTGCCGCCACCGGGAAGGGGCCCAAGCCCGTGCCATTCACGTCGGGGTAACCATGCTTGCTGCCCTAGTTTAATGTTTTTTCTTCTTTCTTGGTGTGTTTCCTTATCTCTTCTCTCTTGCCGAGCAGGACGGCCATTGCCACCCTGCGGGATCCATCCGCTTGACTGATGGACCCGATGGACAGCTCTGTGGATGCTCGGTGTCCGAATCCAGTTGCCGCCCTTTGAGAGGCGCAGGAGGTGCGGGAGGTGTCAGTGTCAAAACCGGCAAATCTCGGGTAGGGGGTCCCGAACTGTGTGTCTAAGGCTAATGGTAATAGGAGGCAGGGGACACGATGTTTTACCTAGGTTCGGGCCCTCTCGATGGAGGTAATACCCTACTTCCTGCTTGATTGATCTTGATGATATGAGTATTACAAGAGTTGATCTACCACGAGATTGTAGCGGCTAAACCCTAGAAGCTAGCCTATGATTATGATTGTTGTTGTCCTATGGACTAAACCCTCCGGTTTATATAGACACCGGAGGGAGCTAGGGTTACACAGAGTCGGTTATAGAGAAGGAGATCTACATATCCGAATTGCCAGGCTTGCCTTCCACGCCAAGGAGAGTCCCATCCGGACACGGGATGAAGTCTTCAATCTTGTATCTTCATAGTTCAACAGTCCGACAAAGTATATAGTCCGGCTGTCCGAGGACCCCTTAATCCAGGACTGCCTCAGTATCCCCTGAACCAGGCTTCAATGACGATGAGTCCAGTGCGCAGATTGTCTTCGGCATTGCAAGGCAGGTTCCTTCTCTGAATACTCCATAGAAGATTTTGAACAGGAGGATCGTGTCCGGCTCTACAAAAAAATCCACATACCACCGTAGAGAGCACAATATTCCACAAATGTAATCTGCTGACAACCTTTCATAGCATGACGTCACGCCACGGCCCGGTCATTATTCGAACCCTTTTCATAACTTGCCGACGCACATATCGCGAGGCGGTTTTATCAGCACGTCTTGTCGAAGCAGATATCATGTCCCCTCATTGCGGGATTCTCATCAATACGGGTGTGGGTAACTCAACCGTGCCATCAAACATGGCGCTTGGGGGAATAAGCGTTTTTAGCGGGCAAGTGGGGAGGCGTAGGATCTCTGCCGCCTTTATAAGGGGATAAGAACTTCCCTTTTCACCCACGCCCTTCTCTACTCATCCATTCCTTTCCGCTCGAGCCCTAGCTCCCAAGCGCTCCTCTTCTCCGCCCAAAAAGGCTTCCCGAAGATGTCCGAATCTGGAGCAAGAGGCAAGTGGATGGCCTCTACCATCCGGGAGAAGGATATAAAAAAGCTTCGGGGGGGCGGGTATCTGTCCAAGAGAATTGGCCACCATCTTCTGACGGCGGGGCAGATCATCCCCACTCCGGAACCCCACGAGAGGGTGGTATTCCTCCCTCATTTTGTCCGTGGGCTAGGGTTTCCCCTTCATCCGTTTGTTCGCGGCATCATGTATTATTACGGGATTGATTTCCATGATCTATCCCGAAATTCCTTCCTCAACATCTCGACATTCATAGTCGTGTGCGAGGCCTTTCTCCACGTCCCGCCGCACTTCGGCTTATGGCTGAAGGTTTTTAATGTGAAACCCAAGGTAGTGGGTGGCGAGCATGCCGAATGCAGAGGCGCCATGGTGAGCAAGATGCCCAATGTTACATGGCCGACAGGGACTTTCAATGATTCCGTCAAGGAGTGGCAGCAGCAGTGGTTTTACATCACCGAGCCGCGTGGCAAAGAGAGGTCCACTGTTCCAGAGTTCAGATCCGGTGGCCCCCTGCGACTTATGTCCTGGCACAAGAAGGGCCTGAACTGGGCTTCGTCTGATGAGCTATCAGAGCTCCAGACGCGCGTCCAAGACATGGAAGACAAGAGCGTCAAGCTCATCAATGTAGTCCAGGTGATGTTAGTTCACCAGATTCTACCATGTCAACACTGGGCTTGCAATCTATGGGAGTTCGACCCGGCCAAGCACCAGACCCTGCTGGAGCTCTTTGGCTCTACGCACAAGGACATCTGGAAGGTGCTTTTCAAGTCTGGCAAACCATGGCCGGACTCCACCGAGGACTGTGGGTACCAACTGTCCCGCCCCGCAAGTTCGGTAAGTAACTGAATGTGTGACAATTCATGTGTTTTATCCGTACATCCTAAGGAAATTACTTAACGTATTTCCCATCATTTTCCTAGGGCTGGGCAAAGAAGGCGGGGGGATCTACTGTCCGGCCCCTCTGCCAGTAGAACCGGCCGGCCCACTTCTGATGAAGATGCTGGTCCCGGCGCCATATAAGGCGCCGAAGAAGAAGGCCGAAAAGGAGGCAAAGAAGATCAGGGGTGGCCTTCGTCACTATGGAGCCTCGGACACAAAATCCGAACACTCCAATGCCCATTCTTCCTCCGAAGAGGACGGGGAGGAGGAGGAAGACGAATCCCCTGATGTCTACTACACAACCTTCTTCTTGTAGACGTTGTTGGGCCTGCAAGTGCATAGGTTTGTAGGACAGTATGAAATTTCCCTCAAGTGGATGACCTAAGGTTTATCAATCCTTAGGAGGCGTAGGATGAAGATGGTCTCTCTCAAGCAACCCTGCAACCAAATAACAAAGAGTCTCTTGTGTCCCCAACACACCCAATACAATGGTAAATTGTATAGGTGCACTAGTTCGGTGAAGAGATGGTGATACAAGTGCAAAATAGATAGTAGAAATAGATTTTTGTAATCTGAAATAATAAAAACAGCAAGGTAACTAATGATAAAAGTGAGCGTAAACGGTATTGCAATGATAGGAAACAAGGCCTAGGGTTCATACTTTCACTAGTGCAAGTTCCCTCAACAATAATAACATAGATAGATCATATAACAAGCCCTCAACATGCAACAAAGAGTCACTCCAAAGCCACTAATAGCGGAGAACAAACATAGAGATTATGGTAGGGTATGAAACCACCTCAAAGTTATCCTTTCTGTTCTATCTATTCAAGAGTTCTTAGTAAAATAACATAAAGCTATTCTTTCCGCTCAATCCATCATAGAGTTCATACTAGAATAACACCTTAAGACACAAATCAACCAAAACCCTAATGTCACCTAGATACTCCATTGTCACCACAAGTATCCGTGGGCATGATTATACGATATGCATCACACAATCTCAGATTCATCCAACCAGCATAAAAGTACTTCAAAGAGTGTCCCAAAGCTACTACCGGAGAGTCAAGAACGTGTGCCAACCCCTATGCATAGGTTCATGGGTGGAACCCGCGAGTTGGTCACCAAAACATACATCAAGTGGCACATGATATCCCATTGTCACCACAGATAATCACGGCAAGACATACATCAAGTGTTCTCATAGAGACTCAATCCGATAAGAGAACTTCAAAGGGGAAACTCAATTCATCACAAGAGAGTAGAGGGGGAGAAACATCATAAGATCCAACTACAATAGCAAAGCTCGGGATGCATCAAGATCATGCCATAGAGGGAACACGAGAGAGAACATGAGAGAGAGAGAGATCAAACACATAGCTACTGGTACGTACCCTCATCCCCGAGGGTGAAGTACTCCCTCCTCGTCATGGATAGCACTGGGATGATGAAGATGGCCTCTGGTGATGGGATCCCCCTACGGCAGGGTGCCGGAACAGGGCCCCGATTGGTTTTTGGTGGCTCTGGAGGCTTGCGGCGGCGGAACTCCCGATCTAGGTTCTGTTCTGGAAGTTTTTGGGTACGTAGGTATATATGGGTGCAGGATGTACGTCAGTGGAGCTACGGGGGTCCCACGAGGCAGGGGGCGCGCCCAGGGGGGGCGCCCCCCACCCTCATGGGCAGCCTGTATCTCCCCTGACATGCACTCCAATTTCCCTGGGTGGCTTTCCTTCCAAAATTAACTTCTCCAGTTGATTTCGTTCCGTTTTGACTCCGTGTGATATTCCTTTTCCTCGAAACACTGAAATAGGCATAAAACAGCAAATCTGGGCTGGGCCTCCAATTAATAGGTTAGTCCCAAAAATAATATAAAAGTGGATAATAAAGCCCAATATTGCCTAAAACAATAGATAAAGTAGCATGGAGCAATCAAAAATTATAGATACGTTGGAGACGTATCAAGCATCCCCAAGCTTAATTCTTGCTCGTCCTCGAGTAGGTAAATGATAAAAAAGAATTTTTGATGCGGAGTGATACTTTGGCATAATTTCAATGTAAATCTTCTTAATTGTGACATGAATATTCAGATCCGAAAGATTCAAGATAAAAGTTCATGTTGACATAAAAATAATAATACTTCAAGCATACTAATCAAAGCAATCATGTCTTCTCAAAATAGCATGGTTAAAGAAAGTTATCCCTACAAAATCATATAGTCTGGCTAGGCTCTATCTTCATCACACAAAGTATTTAATCATGCACAACCCCGATGACGAGCCAAGCAATTGTTTCATACTTTAGTAATCTCAAAACTTTTTCAACTTTCACGCAATACATGAGCGTGAGCCATGGACATAGCACTATAGGTGGAATAGAATGGTGGTTGTGGAGAAGACAAAAAGGAGAAGATAGTCTCACATCAACTAGGCGTATCAACGGGCTATGGAGATGCCCATTAATAGATATCAATGTGAGTGAGTAGGGATTGCCATGCAACGGATGCACTAGAGCTATAAGTATATGAAAGCTCAACAAAAGAAACTAAGTGGGTGTGCATCCAACTTGCTTGCTCACGAAGACCTAGGGCACTTTTGAGGAAGCCCATCATTGGAATATACAAGTCAAGTTCTATAATGAAAATTCCCACTAGTATGAAAGTGACAACATATGAGACTCTCTATCATGAAGATCATGGTTCTACTTTGAAGCACAAGTGTGGAAAAAGGATAGTAGCATTGTCCCTTCTCTCTTTTTCTCTCATTTTTTCCCTTTTCTTTTTTTCTTTTGGTGGGCTTATTTGGCCTCTTTTATTTATCATAAAGTCCGGAGTCTCATCCCAACTTATGGGGGAATCATAGTCTCCATCATTCTTTCCTCACTGGGACAATGCTCTAATAATGATGATCATCACACTTTTATTTTTCTTACAACTCAACAATTACAACTCGATACTTAGAACAAGATATGACTCTATATGAATGCCTCCGGCGGTGTATCGGGATATGCAATGAATCAAGAGTGACATGTATGAAAATTATGAAGATGGCCTTGCCACAAATACAATGTCAACTACATGTTCATGCAAAAAGCAATATGACAAAAGTAATGTGTGTCATATGAACGGAACGGTGGAGAGTTGCATGGCAATATATCTCGGAATGGCTATGGAAATGCCATAATAGGTAGGTATGGTGGCTGTTTTGAGGAAGGTATATGGTGGGTGTATGATACCGGCGAAAAGTGCGCGGTATTAGAGAGGCTAGCAATGGTGGAAGGGTGAGAGTGCGTATAATCCATGGACTCAACATTAATCAAAAGAACTCATGCACTTGTTGCAAAAATTTAGAAGTCATCAAAAACCAAAGCACTAAACGCATACTCCTAGGGGGATAGATTGGTAGGAAAAGACCATCGCTCGTCCCCGACTGCCACTCCTAAGGAAGACAATCAATAAATAAAATTGTGCTCCGACTTCATCACAAAGCGGTTCACCATACGTGCATGATACAGGAATCATAAACTTCAACACAAGCATTCTTTAAATTCATAATCACCCCAACTAGCATTGCTTTGATATTATCACCTCCATATCTCAAAACAATTATCAAGCATCAAACTTATCTTAGTATTCAACGCACTCAAAAGAAAGTTTCACATATCTTGAATACCAAGTACATTATCTTTAAGCAAATTACCATACTATTAACTACTCTCAAAATAATCTAAGTGAAGCATGAGAGATCAATAGTTTCTTTAAAACAAATCCACCACCATGCTCTAAAAGATATAAGCGAAGCACTAGAGCAAAAATTATCAAGCTCAAAAGATATAAGTGAAGCACATAGAGTATTCTAGCAAATTCCAATTTGCGTATGGCTCTCTCTCATTAAAGAATTTCAGATCTTGATACTTATTCAAACAGCAAGCAAAGATAAAGAAAACTACGATGCAAGGATAGAACAACTCATGTGAAGAAGCAAAAACTTAGGCGCAACCGATACTAACCGATAGTTGTTGAAGAAGAAAGGTGGGATGCCTACCGGGGCATCCCCAAGCTTAGATGCTTGAGACTTCTTGAAATATTATCTTGGGGTGCCTTGGGCATCCCCAAGCTTGAACTTTTGTGTCTCCTTAATTCCTCTCATATCACGGTTTCTCTTTTTATCAAAAGCTTCATTCACAACAAACTCAACAAGAACTCGTGAGATAGGTTAGTATAAACCAATGCAAAACCTTATCATTTTCTACTGTAACAAATCACTAAAATTATTATTCAACATTGAATACTAAATGCCTCTGCATATTTAATACTCCTATCCTCAAATAGAATCATTAAACAAGCAAACATATGCAAACAATGCAACCATAACAGCAATCTGCCAAAACAGTACAGTCTGTAAAGAATGCAAGAGTATCAATACTTCCCTGACTCCAAAAATTGTGAACTAAAATTACCACTGTAATAAATTTATCAGATCTTAATATGCAAAAAGATTCAACGTTATACCATTCTCTGACTTTTATAGGGAATTTTTGCAACAGCGGTAAACTTTCTGTTTTCAAACAGCAACATGCAAACTAGCAAAATAAGCATGGCAAAGGCTATCCTTGACTTTTTTTATTGAAACTAAAGATGCAAAACATTAATCTAACTAACAGCAAGCAAAAACTAACAAAAGAAAATGACACTCCAAGCAAAACACATATCATGTGGCGAATAAAAATATAGCTCCAAGTAAAGTTACCGATGAACGAAGATGAAAGAGGGGATGCCATCCGGGGCATCCCCAAGCTCAGGCTCTTGGTTGTCCTTGAATATTACCTTGGGGTGCCTTGTTCATCCCCAATCTTAGGCTCTTGCCACCCCTTATTCCATAGTCCATCAAATCTTTACCCAAAACTTGAAAACTTTAACCACACAAAACTCAAAACAAAACTCGTAAGCTCCGTTAGTATAAGAAAATAAAACCACCACTTAGGTACTGTAACGAACTCATTCTAAATTTATATTAGTGTAATATATACTGTACTCCAACTTATCTATGGTTCATACCCTCCGATACTACTCATAGATGCATCAAAATAAGCAAACAACACATAGAAAACAGAATCTGTCAAAAACAGAACAGTCTGTAGTAATCTGTATAAAACGTATACCTATGAAACCCCAAAAATTATGAAATAAATTGATGGACCTGAGATATTTGTCTATTAATCATATGCAAAAAGAATCAACCTAAAATCACTCTTCAGTAAAACATGGAAGCCATTCTCGCGAGTGCAAAAGTTTCTGTTTTTCACAGCAAGATCACATAAACTTCACCCAAGTCTTCCCAAAGGTTCTACTTGGCACTTTATTGAAACAAAAGCTATAAAACATGATTAATACAGTAGAATAATCATGTGGACACACAAAAAGAGCAAGGATAAATATTGGGTTGTCTCCCAACAAGCGTTTTTCTTTAATGCCTTTCTAGCTAGGCATGATGATGACAATGATGCTCACATAAAAGATAAGAATTGAAACATAACGGGAGCATCATGAAGCATATGACTAGCACATTTAAGCCTAAACCACTTCCTATGCATAGGGATTTTGTGAGCAAACAACTTATGGGAACAATAATCAACTAGCATAGGAAGGTACAACAAGCATAGCTTCAAGAATTTAAGCACATAGAGAGGAAACTTGATATTATTGCAATTCCTACAAGCATATAATCCTCCCTCATAATAATTTTCAGTAGCATCATGAATGAATTCAACAATATAACCAGCACCTAAAGCATTCTTTTCATGATCTACAAGCATAGAAAATTTACTACTCTCCACATAAGCAAAGTTCTTTTCATTCGGAATAGTGGGAGTATCATAAGAGACTTGAACACTAAAAAATGTTTCCACATTAAAAGAGTAATGTTCAGAAAAAGGGTAATCATAATCATGACAAAATTTGTAAATATAATCATCACTACTTTTTATAGCATAAGTTTCATCACAATAATCATCATAAGTAGCAACTTTGTTCTCATCATAATCGATTGAAACCTCTCCCAAGATAGTGGAATCACTAAATAAAGTTGACACTCTTCCAAATCCTATTTCATATTCTTCACAAATAGATTCAACATCCTCCAAAATAGTGGGATCACTACTTCCTAAAGTTAACACTCTTCCGAACCCACTTTCATCAATATAATCATCACAGGTAGGAGGCATGCTATCATCATAACAACTTTGCATATCAAAACTTGGGATGCTAAAAATATCATCTTCATTAAACATAGCATCCCCAAGCTTAGCACAAACATTAATTCCAGCAAATATATTCTCAAATATTTCATCCCAATCAAACATAGCTTCCCCAAGCTCGGGCCCTTTCATATCATAAGCATAATCACTCTCATCATTAAAAATATTGATAGCACCAATAGTATAGCAATTATCATCTTCACAATGAGTAGTAGGAGCAACATCACTTGGGAGGGATACCTTTCTACCTTTGTTGCTCCTTCTTTTCTTCTTCTTCTTCACATTATGTGTGGGTTCAACCTTCCTCTTTGAGCTCCTTATTGATGAGATTGGTTGAATAGAAAGCTCCTCCTCATTACCTGATTCATCATAAGAAATAATAGGAGGAAATTGGGAAGCCACTTCCCTTTCATTAGTATTCTCTTCATCCTCTATTTGTTTTATTTTCTTTATTTAATTGGCAATATAAGGATTTTCAATCAAATTCACCGCACAATACATATAAATCTTCTCTAGATCAAAATGAAGAATTCTATCAAGGGCAAATTCTAGAATAATCTTAGTTATACGTTTAATTTTTTCATAACCCAAGAGCAAACTAAGTTCATTATGATGTGCAAGGGAAATCAAGTCATCACAATTTTTGGACACGATACGATCATGAAACAATTTGCATTGGGTACTAAAATGATCATGAAAAGGATAATTTCAAAGTTCACATGTATGGCTAAGAAAGTTTAAATTTTCAGCACACGCATCTAGCTCTTCTTGCAACAATTTGGTTTCTAAGTACTTATGCCTCTTGCAATATCTATCTTCCCTATTTGGTGTGTACTTACAAACCCAATCTACTCCACAAAAATCAACATGCTTATAGGAGACATTTTCATCATAACTAGTGCAATCATCATTAGCATTATGGATATTCAAAGAATTTGTACTAACAACATTGCAATCATGCTCATCATTCAAGGATTTAGTGCCAAACATTTTAGAGATTTCTTCTTCTAGCACTTGAGCACAATTATCCTTTCCATCATACTCACGAAAGATATTAAAAAGGTGAAGCGTATGTGACAAACTTAACTCCATTTTTTTTGTAATTTTCTTTTATAAAACAGACTAGTGCTAAAACGAGAAACAAAAAGATTCGGTTGCAAGATCTAAAGATATACCTTCAAGCACTCACCTTGCCAGAAAAGAGCTTGGTGACGGAGTGTGAGTACCCTTTACCTAGCCTCCCCGGCAATGGTGCCAGAAAAGAGCTTGATGTCTACTACACAACCTTCTTCTTGTAGACGTTGTTGGGCCTGCAAGTGCACAGGTTTGTAGGACAGTATCAAATTTGCCTCAAGTGGATGACCTAAGGTTTATCAATCCGTAGGAGGCGTAGGATGAAGATGGTCTCTCTCAAGCAACCCTGCAACCAAATAACAAAGAGTCTCTTGTGTCCCCAACACACCCAATACAATGGTAAATTGTATAGATGCACTAATTCGGCAAAGAGATGGTGATACAAGTGCAAAATAGGTAGTAGGAATAGATTTTTGTAATCTAAAATAATAAAAACAGCAAGGTAACTAATGATAAAACTGAGCGTAAACGGTATTGCAATGATAGGAAACAAGGCCTAGGGTTCATACTTTCACTAGTGCAAGTTCTCTCAACAATAATAACATAGATAGATCATATAACAAGCCCTCAACATGCAACAAAGAGTCACTCCAAAGCCACTAATAGCGGAGAACAAACGTAGAGATTATGGTAGGGTACGAAACCACCTCAAAGTTATCCTTTCTGTTCTATCTATTCAAGACTTCGTAGTAAAATAACGTAAAGCTATTCTTTCCGCTCAATCCATCATAGAGTTCATACTAGAATATCACCTTAAGACCCAAATCAACCAAAACCCTAATGTCACCTAGATACTCCATTGTCACCACAAGTATCTGTGGGCATGATTATACGATATGCATCACACAATCTCAGATTCATCCAACCAACATAAAAGTACTTCAAAGAGTGCCCCAAAGCTACTACCGGAGAGTTAAGAACGTGTGCCAACCCCTATGCATAGGTTCATGGGGGAACCCGCAAGTTGGTCACCAAAACATACATCAAGTGGCACATGATATCCC
This sequence comes from Triticum aestivum, assembly GCF_018294505.1. Classification (NCBI taxonomy): domain Eukaryota; kingdom Viridiplantae; phylum Streptophyta; class Magnoliopsida; order Poales; family Poaceae; genus Triticum; species Triticum aestivum. The sequence goes on along the minus strand of NC_057795.1, from coordinate 634,112,622 downwards.
ATTGTCACAACAGATAATCACGGCAAGACATACATCAAGTGTTCTCATAAAGACTCAATCCGATAAGATAACTTCAAAGGGGAAACTCAATTCATCACAAGAGAGTAGAGGGGGAGAAACATCATAAGATCCAACTACAATAGCAAAGCTCGGGATGCATCAAGATCGTGCCATAGAGGGAACACGAGAGAGAACACAAGAGAGAGAGAGATCAAACACATAGCTACTGGTACATACCCTCAGCCCGAGGGTGAATTACTCCCTCCTCATCATGGATAGCGCCGGGATGATGAAGATGGCCTCTGGTGATGGGATCCCCCTCCGGCAGGGTGCCGGAACAGGGTCCCAATTGGTTTTTGGTGGCTCTGGAGGCTTGCAGCAGCGGAACTCCTGATCTAGGTTCTGTTCTGGAAGTTTTTGGGTACGTAGGTATATATGGGTGTAGGAGGTACGTCAGTGGAGCTACGAGGGTCCCATGAGGCAGGGGGGCGCCCCCCCACTCTCGTGGGCAGCCCGTATCTCCCCTGACGTGCACTCCAAGTTCCCTGGGTGGCTTTCCTTCCAAAATTAACTTCTCCAGTTGATTTCGTTCCGTTTTGACTCCGTCTGATATTCCTTTTCCTCGAAACACTGAAATAGGCATAAACCAGCAAATCTGGGCTGGGCCTCTAGTTAATAGGTTAGTCCCAAAAATAATATAAAAGTGGATAATAAAGCCCAATATTGCCTAAAACAGTAGATAAAGTAGCATGGAGCAATCAAAAATTATAGATACGTTGGAGACGTATCATCCCCCGCGGGGGGAAAGAAGAAAAGGACGGCCTCCACATCCTTGGAGGCCGATTCGCCTAAGAGGGGAAAACCTCCTCTTCAAGAGGAGTACACCACCGCCGCCGATAGCAGCCCCAAGTGGGATCCCAGGGCGAGCCCCTGGTGAACTCATGAGTATAAAATCTGAACACACTTATGTGTCCAGAATTGCCACGGCGTGATATTTTAATCTGAGCCGTACTTTTTCTAGTCCGGCGAGGTCCTGCACCGAACAATCCTCGTCAGAGGATTTGCTGGGTTCGGATGCAATGGAGAGCGCGACACCCCCAAAAGCCCCCTCCCCGAAACATAATAATGAAACCGAGGCCTCATCCCAGAAGGACCCAGGCCACGAAAGGTGGGAAGAGATTGTGAAGACGGCGCCAGGAGGCAAGACTTCAGGGGCCGGGCACGCAGGAGAGAAAGCTCCCGTGGACGTCGACGACAGGGGTCATATTGAATCCTCCCCCTAGCCGGACACGATTCTAGAGTCTGATAATGTCCCAGAGTCAGACAGGCGGCCTCCGTCAGCTGGAGAAGGTATGTCTGCTCCACCGGCCACCTCTGTCCAACCAGGGGTGCCGGATACTTTATTGGTGGCGCTGAAGGGTGCCTCCATCGTTGATGAACACCGTGCGCTTATGGGTGTGGTGATTGAGAAGATTCAGTCCGCCGAGAGTGGACTGAATGAATCCTGCATCAGTCTCATAAGAGGCTTTAAGGTATGTTTTATGAAGTTTGGAAGAGTTTCATGGTATAGATAGCAGCCCCTAATACACTGTTTGGTGAAAGAATGCACCGGACAGATGATCAAATATATGTTCGCAGGAGACTCAATGACATCTATCACTTTTTTTTATAAGCAGACATCTGTAGCGGCTGCCGCCTCTCATGCTGCGGCCGCCTCTCATGCTGCGGAATTATGCGGACTGAGGCGTAGTCTGGAGCGGGCCGAAGGAGAACTTGGCCAAGTGAAGAACTAGCTAGAGGATAACCAAGGTATTCAGAAACCTTATTTAGTTAGCACGAATGAATGAGTGTGCATGATGAAAATATTTTGATAATGTGCTCTAGGGGCGGCGGCCAAAATTAAGGCCCTGAAGAAGGCTGTGGCCGAAGCCAAGAAGAAGGAAACCACAGAGCAGGCTCTCCGTGACAAGCACGAGGCCAGAGTTACTGAAGCTGAGCGAGAGCTTCAGGAGGCCGTGAAAAAATGCGAGTCCTTGGATCAGAGTTTATCAGGGAAAGAATCTGAACTCTCCCAGGCTCGCCAAGCCGCCAGTGATGCCGAGGGGGAAGCCCAGGGTGCCCTAAAGGAAATTCAGGAAGCGAGGAAGATTGCGGCTGGTAAGGCTTTTCTATATAAAGCGGGTATTTGAGATGAGAAAATCAAGTTTGATAACTTGAGTTTTGATGTATACAGGGGTATTTGCGGAGCTGCCGCGCAGCATATCTGATGCCGCCCAATTCTACTGAGCCGAAGAGAGGAATACTGCAGCTAAGCTCTTCTAGATGCAGTATCTGGCGCCAAATTATCCGGTGCCTTTCTCTGATCAACTGAAGCAGCTGGTCGAACTGCATAAGGTGACCGAGTTAGCCATGAAGGATTTAATTATCCGGCTGTGGCCTGCTGAGCCGATTCCAAGCAGCTACTTCGGGCTCGTGAGGCAGCTTGTGAGTGCCTGCCATCGACTCGAAGTCATCAAGCGGTCGGTTTGCATAGAAGGTGCACAAATGGCCTTCGCCCGTGCCAAGGTGCATTAGGGCAAGATGGATGCAGAAAAGCTGATGACCGAGGGACCGCCGGAGGGGAAGGAGCACCGCAAGCCCGAACTGTATTATGTAGGTGTCTTGAAAGGAGCCTGCCTTGCAGCGGAACAATGCACCAAGGATATTATATTTCCATGGATACGGTCATGTTCGTCCTTTGTAATATTTGAACAAGAGCATTCTTATCATCTAGTGCTTGTTGTTTGAATGTTTTTCCTCCTGTGCGGCCGTTTTATATACTAATCCTGAGAGTCGGCCAGTCGCCGGCTTCCGCCCCCATGTTGTGAGTATGGGGGTGTTCGGGATAAACCTGAGCACTCTTTATCCCAGTTTTGGGTCCCTAAAGGAGGTGTTCCGCACAGCGAACCAGACAATCGGACTATAAGGCTTTATCACTCTCACTTAGCCATAGTAGTTTTAAAGAGGAAGGTAGGCTCAGCCCCTGGTGTTTGGAAGACCGCACGAGGGGCTCTATAAGCACCTGATCGGAAAAAGCCGATCCTTTGCATGCTGCATTGGTTATGGCATTATGCAGAAGAAATCCTTAAAGATTTTAGAACCTCTCAAACAGCTGACCAGCTCTCGCTACATCATGACAGTCAGTTTTCGGCTTTCTCTACTGAGGTGCTCATCCGGAAGAACCAGGACACAATCGCAGCAGTTCTCACAGTGCTACCTTAGCCGATATAGCGGAACGTAAGGTACCAAAACATAGGAGCCGGGCAAACCCAACTATTGACCCAAGACATGATTCAGAGCTGATGCATATAATGCTATAAGTTCGGGGTGTCGAACTGCCATGAAGGTGTTCGGGCTTTTTTGCTGTAGTATGGGCATGATGGAGCCCCTGGCACATTAAGGCATATCGCGATAAGCAGCCGTCTTTTAACAAAAAGATTTTCAAATAAGAAATAGAGTACATAAGCATCACATAAATCCACATGTTGTATTTGAACGATACGTCAATGCGCATGAGTATAGATGATGTGATAAATAGAAATATGATTGCGGAACCTGCTGATACCGGGCGTGAGGAAGTTGTGTTCGGATCCGGGGTGTAGTCAGATGATCATAGAGGGGAATATCTAGAGATTCCCTGACGCACTCGGACTGTTCCCACGCCATCCATCATAGCCTACGTAAAAGTGAACCTGTAAAGAAAATGCAAGAAATGGTTTTGCACCATAGAGCGGTTGAGCCGCAGTATGTGGCTTATATTATATTTTTTCGAAGTGTTTTTAATTAAGCTCCGGGCGAGCCGGGCTATCCTGCCAGGCAATAGTTCGGACTCCTTTGGCGGTGTCCGGGAGCTTGGCCGTCGACTCGAGGTTCGATTGAAAGGTGCCATTATTTGCTACTGCTGTTAAGGAGGCGGTAGACTCTTCGGCAGTGAGGAGAAGTTCGGCCCCGCCATCAACCGTGACGATGCCACGCGGACCGGGCATCTTGAGTTTACGGTAGGCATAATGTGGCACCGTGTTGAATAGAGCAAACGCGGTTCGTCCGAGCAGTGCCTGATGATCACTACGAAAGGGGACGATGTCGAAGACTAACTCTTCGGTACGGTAATTATTTGGTGATCCGAAGACCACTTCCAGTGTGGTTGAGCCCGTGCAACATGCCTCTACACCTGGTATGACACCTTTGAAGGTGGTTTTTGTGGGCTTGATCCTTGAGGGGTTGATGCCCATTTTGTGCATTGTATCCTGGTATAGCAGGTTTAGGCTACTACCTCCATTCATAAGGACTCGTGTGAGGTGGCATCCGTCGATGATGGGGTCAAGGACCAGTGCGGCCGAACCGCCATGACGGATACTGGTAGGATGGTCCCTGCGATCGAAACTGATCGGGCAAGAGGACCATGGGTTAAACTTTGGGTCGATTGTATAGACTGCCCTTAGTGCACATTTCCGCTTGGGGATGTGGCTTGCGCATATCATATTCACCGTTTTCACCTGGGGAGGGAATTTATTCTGTCCTCCTGTATTCGGTGATCGTGGCTCCTCGTCGTCATCGTTGCTTTGAGACCCCTTCCCCTTGTTTTCGGCACCTTGCCTGCCGGCTTGTCTGAAGACCCAGCATTCTGTATTGGTATGGTTGGCTGGTGTTCCTGGGGTGCCATGAATTTGGCATGGACGGTCGAGTATGCGGTCCAAACCGGATGGGCCCAAATTGTTTTTGTTGAATGGCTTTTTCCGCTGTTCGGATTTGGAGCCACTGAATCCGGCATTGACTGTCGTGTCTTCGGTGCTATCACCTTTTTTGCGACGCTTGTGTTTGTTGCGTCGGGGCATGTCATTGCTATCCTTGGCTTTTGATGTGCCAGGATTACTTGCTGTGTTGTTGCTACGAGCCAACCATCTATCCTCGCTCGCACAAAAGTGGGTCATGAGTGCCGTCAGGGCTGCCATGGACTTTGGCTTTTCTTGGCCGAGATGTCGGGCAAGCCACTCGTCATGGATGTTATGCTTAAAGGCCGCTAAGGCTTCGGCATACGGACAACGACAATTTGGTTCTTTTTAGTTAGGAACCGAGTCCAAAATTTCCTGGCCGACTCTCTGGGCTGTTGGGTTATGTAACTTAGATCAACAGCATCCGGTGGTGGCACATAAGTGCCCTAGAAGTTGTCCAGGAATGCGTCTGCCAGGTTCTCCTAGCTCCCTATGGAGTTTGCGGGCAAGCTATTCAGCCAATGCCGAGCCAGACCTTTGAGTTTTAGTGGGAGGTACTTGATGGCGCGTAGATCATCTCCGCGGTCCATGTGAATGTGGAGGAAGAAATCCTCTATCCATACCGCGGGGTCTGTAGTACCATCATATGATTCAATGTTCACGGGTTTAAACCCTTCTGGGAATTCATGATCCATTACTTCTTCAGTGAAGCATTGGGGGTGTGTGGCGCCTCTATGCCGGGTTACATTGTATTCAGTCCAGGCGGATTTGTTGGTATATCCGTTGTGATGGTCATTGTCACGCGTTGGGGCGCGCCCCCATGATCCGTAGATCGATCTTGACTGTCCTGCTTTGCTTTTCAATTTGTCTCGCAGGTCATCATGGAGGCCCAAGCCTTCGTGTTTTGCTTGTTTGGCGTCGGGGTGCGGGCTGGACTTCTGGCTGAAATGCCGCTTTGTCTCGGCCACGGGGTGGCCGGTCAGCCGCATCGTGCGCTCGTAGTGTGGGCTTTAGCGCCTCCTCCTCGAGTTGAGGTAGCAACCTGTCGCCTGTTCTTTAGGGCTAGCTTGCCCATCCTCTTGCTCGGCCTGCTCGAAGCCTGGCTGGGCAGGATTGTCTTCGTCTTCGGCACCATCCGGATTGTTATCTCTTGTGCCGGTATCACTATTTTTGCTCTGGCGGGGCTGGCAGCGGTGCCGATGACGCCGGTGTCTAGATTGCTTCTCCAAGGGGTTATATTCTGTTGCCTCATCGCCATTGCTTTCTTTAGGGGTGTCCACCATATAAATATCGTATGATGAGGTGGCTATCCAGCACCCTATAGGTAGTGGTTCCTGTTCTTCTCCTGCATGGTCGTCCATATCGTCGATGTCTTCAGAGTCGAAGTCAAGCATGTCGGTTAAGTCATCGACAGTGGCTATGAAGTGCGTGGTGGGTGGGGGACGAATTTCTTCGTCGTCCGCTTCCCACTCGAGCCGGACATAGTTCGGCCAAGAATCTCCCGACAAGGAAAGAGACCTTAATGAGTTTAGCACATCACCCAAGGGCGAGTGCTAAAAAATATCCGCAGCGGTGAACTGCATGATCGGTGCCCAATCAGATTCGATATGCATGGACGCACGCGGTTCGGATTCTGTAGCCGGAGACGAGTCCGAGGGTCCGATGACACCACTCTCACAGGAGGTGGGATCAGTGTTCGACTCCGACGCCGATGAGTGTGCGGCCTCCGTGGCGGGGTCCATCCACCCGCCCTCGGAAGGCATGATCTGCTCCGGATTGATTCCCAGCACCACCGGATGCGCGATCTCCCGAATACTATCCGATGATAGATCAAAGTCATGCCCGTCGTGACCGTTCGGCGCACCTGGCATGGGCTCAAATCCATCGAAGATCAAGTCTCCGCGGATGTCGGCAGTATAGTTTAAGGTTCCAAACCTGACCTGATGGCCGGGGGCATAGCTGTTGATCTGCTCCTGATGGCCAAGCGAGTTGGCCCGTAGTACGAAGCCGCCGAATACGAAGATCTGTCCGAGGAGGAAAACCTCCCCCTGGACCGCATCGTTGAAGATGATTGAAGGAGCCATCAAGCCTTACCGTGACGACATAGTGGAACTCTCAATGAAAGCACCAATGTCGGTGTCAAAACCGGCGGATCTCGGGTAGGGGGTCCCGAACTGTGCGTCTAAGGCTAATGGTAACAGGAGGCAGGGGACACGATGTTTTACCCAGGTTCGGGCCCTCTCGATGGAGGTAATACCCTACTTCCTGCTTCATTGATCTTGATGATATGAGTATTACAAGAGTTGATATACCACGAGATTGTAGAGGCTAAACCCAAGAAGCTAGCCTATGATTATGATTGTTGTTGTCATACGGACTAAACCCTCCGGTTTAAATAGACATCGGAGGGAGCTAGGGTTACACAGAGTCGGTTATAGAGAAGGAGATCTACATATCCGAATTGTCAGGCTTGCCTTTCACGCCAAGGAGAGTCCCATATGGACACGGGATGAAGTCTTTAATCTTGTATCTTCATAGTCCAACAGTCCGGCCAAAGTATATAGTCCGGCTGTCCGAGGACCGCTAATCCAGGACTCCCTCAGGAGGCGCGTGCGGAGCAGGAGGCCGCGGAGAAGGCGCGGGCAGACACCCAGGCGGAGGCCCGGGCCGCGTCGGTGGCGGAGGCAGAGGCGGAGACGAAGGCGCAGGCTAAAGCCGCGACCAAGGCGCAGGCGAAAGTCGACGCCAGGGTTACAGCCGATCCGGCTGGTGGTGAGGTCCTGGAGCTCGTCATCCTCGAGCAGCCAGAGGTGGAGATGTTGGAGAATCAGGCGCCGCCAAGGGCTACCGGGGCCGACCAGTCCATGCCGGAATCTGTGGTCCCCAGCACCTTCATCCCTGAGATGGAGGAGACCCCGCATGCGCCGGATGCTGGCGGACAAGGAGGCGGCGAGCCCAACCAGCCGGAGACACCACTAGCCGGTGCCGGGCAGGCGGCGGGCCAGGCCTTGGTGGTGTGCACGCCTGCGCGGTGGCGTGCGACGCGGGCGACATCGGAGCCCAGGCGGCGGGTTGAGGCCGCGGCCTCGAGCTCGCGGGGGGCCAATGCTGGGGCCATGAGTGTCGCTTCCTCAAGTTGGGTAGCAGGGGCCGGTCCTGCCGCCCTAAACTTGGCGGTGCGGGACCTGCCGAACCGGTTCCTCGCCTAGAACGCCACTCTCCTGAGGGCGAGGGAGAAATTGTTGGTGACATGGTCGGCCGTCCGGGTGTGTGCATCTTATTTTTGTTTCTTCATCTTGTAATCTTCAGTGGGGCGCACCAGCGCACCCACTGGGTGTAGCCCCCGAGTTCCGAGCCGGCTGCTGAGCAGGCGGGTTGGAACTCAAAGGTATTCTTTTTGTTTTGCTGAAATGCTTGCTTTCGTTGCAGGACTACCACAACATGCGGGTAGCCACCTACAACACGCAGAACCGGACTCTCACCACCCAGACTACTAAGCTGTCTGAGAGCCAAAGTTAGTAAGCAGGCCTTCAGTGGGGGCGCGCTAGCGCACCCACTGGGTGTAACCCTCGAGATTCGGGCCGACTACTGAGTAGTCGGGCCGGATCTTCTCCGGCGGCTTATTTCTTGGTTTTGTTGAAGTAGATGATGACGCCGCTTGCTTGTTTTTCTTTTTTGAAGTGGTTGCCAGCCAACTGAGGGAGCACGTGGCCAATATTGAGGGCCAGCTCCAGGTTGTGGGGCAGGAGCGCGATCAGGAGGCCTCTACGTGCGATCGGCTGGAGAAGGAGCTGGCGGACCAGGCCGTGCGGCACATGGAGCAGGTTCGGCAGCTGAAGGTGGACGAGGAGGAGCTCAGAATCGAGTTCAAGGTTCAGCGCACGGACTGGGCCGAGAAGGAGAAGCTCCTCGATGGAGGCTACTCCGTGATTGAGGACATGGTCCACAGTATGTGTCTTTTCTTCTGTTCTGACTACTCGCTGTCAGCTGTTGCCGAAGGCCGTCTTCTAACGCCCTTGTCTTCTTATGGGAAGAGTTCCTCCTGGTCCACTCTGTCGTTGTCTGCATGGCCATCGAGGCCCAGCATGAGGAGTGCCGGTGTGAGGGCAAGGAGATTGCATAGGACCGGCCTAGGACCGTGGGCGAACTGCTCACGGCCGTCCGGATGCGTCTAGAGCCGATGCGCCGCTTGCTCCGTCGGCTTCAGCGCGCTGGGTCACAGAGCTTGGAGGGCTTGTGGCCAGGCGGTCTGATCCCGTGGACTCCCTTGGATTGCGTTGATAAGACCGGTGTCCTTTTCGATGAGGCTCCGAATGCGGCTTCGCAGCATCCGCACTTCATCAATGGATCCCAGTCCAGCCCCTTAAAAATCCATGATGCAAGCTATAACGGAGGGCCAGATCAGAACTCCGGTGTTGCCGCCCACCTGGTACCACGGGGTTCAGTGATGTAAAACCACTCCCGCTGCCACAGGTCGGACGTTTCTATGAAGGAGCCCTTTGGCCAAGTAGTATTGGTAAGTTTGTTCACGGCAGCACCACCGCACTCTGCCTATTTCCCTTAGACTACCTTTAGCTTCACATTGAAGGTCTTGAGCCATAAGCCGAAGTGTGGGGAATACGGAGGAAGGCTTCGCACATAATAATGAACGCCGAAACATGAAGATAGGAGTCCGGAGCTAGATCATGAAAATCTAGCCCGTAATAGAACCTGAGCCCTCGAACGAAGGGATGAAGAGCGAACCCTAGCCCCAGGAGGAAGTGGGAAATGAATACTACCCTCTCGCCGGATCTGGGAGTAGGAATAACCTGCCCTTGAGTAGGAAGCCTGTGGAGGAGTTTCGTAGTCAGGTATCTTGCCTCCCAGAGCTTCGCGATATCCTCCTATGTGACAGAGGAAGCCACCCACCGGCCTTGAGGGCTGGGTTCAGACATGACTGGGAAGCGCAAAGCAATTGACTCGAACCTTGGGTGCTGGAACTCGAGGTGGGAGAGATTGAGGAGAGGCTTGGCGTAAAGGAAAAAGGACGAGTCTTAGCCCTTTTATAAAGGCGATGAATATCAAATGTCCCCTCCAAGGCCTTAAAACCTGCCTATTCCCCAGGAATCATGCCAACAGAACGGTTCGGTTACCCACGTCCGTGTTGATGAGAATCCCGTAATAAGGGGACATGATCTCTCTTTTGACAAGACGTGCCAATAAAACCGCATCTCGAAATATGAAGAGGCATGCTAAAGAACGGTTCGAATAATGGCCGGGCGGCGACGTGATGTCATGCTATAGAAAGTTGTCAGCGGATCGGACTCATGAAATATTATACTCTATGGTCGTGTGCGGAATTTGCTTTGCAGAGCCGGACACGTTTCTTGTGTTTGTAGACTGTTTTGAAGTATTCGGAGAAGGAACCCGCCTTGCAATGCCGAAGATAATCTGCGCGCCGGACACCTCGTCATTGAAGCCTGGTTCAGGGGCTACTGAGGAAGTCCTGGATTAAGGGGTCCTCGAACGGCCGAAGTATGTGACATGGGCCGGACTATTGGGCTATGAAGATACAAGACAGAAGACTTCATCCCTTGTCCGGATGGGACTCTCTTTGGCGTGGAAGGCAAGCTTGGCATTTGGATATGTAGATTCCTTTTCTCTGTAACCGATTTTGTACAACCCTAGCCCATTCCGTTGTCTATATAAACCGAAGGGCTTAGTCTGTAGAGGCAATCATAATCACATAGGATAGACTTCTAGGGTTTAGCCATTACGATCTCATGGTTGATCAACTCTTGTAATACTCATATTCATCAAGATCAATCAAGCAGGAAGTAGGGTATTACCTTCATAGAGAGGGCCCGAACCTGGGTAAAAATCGTGTCCCCCGCCTCCTATTACCATCAGCCTTAGACGTACAGTTCGGGACCCCCTACCCGAGATCCACCGGTTTTGACACTGACAGTGGGCACATGGAGGACTTGTAGCTGCCCCAGGCCACCTTCTCGCGGATAAAATGTATGTCCAGCTCGATGTGCTCGGTGCGCCTGTGGTGGACAGGGTTGGCTGTCATGTACACCGAGATATGTTCTCGTAGTAGGTGACCATGGCGGTAAGCAGTGGCACATAGAGCTCCCAAAGAAGTTGGCGAAGCCAGCAACATTCGGCAACCACGATGGCGACCGATGCAGCCCATGTGTAGTCGTGCCGCGCAGGTAGCGCAGGATGCGCTTGACCAGCACTAGATGATGCTCCCGGTGATCGTGCATGTAGAGACAAGCCTGTTGCATGGCATACACCAAGTCTGGGCGTGTCAAGGTGATGTACTGAAGAGCACCCACTAGGCTCCGGTACTCGAATGCGTCATGGACGGGCGCGCCGTCGGCCTTAGAGAGCTTGAAACGGGTGTCGACTGGCGTAGAAACTGGCTTGGAGCTCGTCATGTTGGCACGATCTAGCAGCTTGTCCGCATAGTTGTGCTACAATAGGAAGAACCTATCAGCTGTGCGCGTCACGCTAATCCCGAGGAATTAGTGGAGGGCGCCCAGATCCTTCATGGAGAACTCGGCGAACATGCGTTGTTGGAGTTGGTGGAGGAGCGCCGACGTTGACGCAGAGGACAATGTCGTCGACGTACAGGAGTAGAAAGGCCGAGCCGGTGTCGCCGTGGATCACGAACAATGAAGGAATAGTGCATGACGCTGATGACTCACAATTACAGTGGATCTATCGTAATCCTTTCGATAAGTAAGAGTGTCAAACCCAACGAGGAGCTGAAGGAAATGTCAAGCGATTTTCAGAAAGGTATTTTTTGCAAGCACTGAAATTATCGACAACAAGTAGTTTGATAGCAAAGTAATTTGTAACGAGCAACAAGTAGCAATTGTAACAAAGGTGCGGCAAGGTAGCCCAATCCTTTTTATAGCAAAGGACATGTCGGAACTTTCTCTTATACTAAGTAAAGCATTCTCGAGGACACATGGGAATTCATCGAGTCACTTTCATCATGTTTATTTGATTCACATTCGTTACTTTGATAATTTGATATGTGGGTGGACCGGTGATTGGGTATTGTTCTTACTTAAACAAGCCTCCCACTTATGATTACCCTCTCTCGCAAGCATCCACAACTATGAAAGAATAATTAAGATAAATCTCATCATAGCATGAAACATATGCATCCAAATCAGCCCCTTGCGGAATAACGCATAAACTAGGGCTTAAGCTTTTGTCACTCTACAATCCATCATCTAATTACTACTCCAAAATGCCTTCCCTTAGGCCCAAAGATGGTGAAGTGTCAAGTAGTCGAAATTCACATAACACCACTAAGGTAATCACAACATACATATCATCAAAATATCGAATGAATACAAAATTCACATGATTACTTATAACAAGACTTCTCTCATGTCCTCTGATGTAGGGTGGAAACCCTAAGGCCGATCTTTCACGAAATGGAGGGGATCCCACGAAAAACATAAAGAGAAACATGAGGAAAACAACAAGAACGATCACACATGTGCTAGATCCATGAACATAAAGGGTGATACAAGATTCACACGCAACAAAGGACGATACAAGAGGCGGCAGTTCTTCCCGATCCGTGAGGAGGCGGGGTCTTGAATCCATGAGGGGATCTTCCCTTTCAGGGCCTTGAATCCACTTGGGATCTACTCTGCGGAGGCCTTGGTCTCCAAAGGAGTATGTGTCAAGTGGATGAGCAAAGCTTTATCTCAAAAACAAGCTAAACCAATGCTAACCCTAATAAGAGGAAGGAGGAGGACGAGTATACATAGTCTAGGGGATCGAATGGGTACATGGGCCTCGGCCTTAAACACCGTGCACAGACAGGCGTCGGTCGCCCGGAAGCTCGCGAAGGTCTGGATGTCCGGAAGGCGTCAGTCATCCGGTGGACGCTTGTCCGGATAGTTCAGACTTCCATTAATTTCCATTCTGTGATGTGACATAGGACATCCGGAGGGGCTCGGTCATTCGGTCGATGGGAGGTGTCGGACGTCTGGTCGATGTCGGTCGTCCCGCCGCTGTAGCATTCACTGGCTGGCTCTTCAGGCTGGTGGAGGCTCTAGGCGTCGGACATCTGGTGCATGCCGGTCGTCCGGTGGCTGTAAGTTTCTGGCAGCTCTTCTTCTAGGTCCTTGTACTTGGTGTCCTCGCCGTCTTGTCCATAGGATGTAGTTTCTCCATGGCTTCCCTCTAAGTACCTGATCACACATAGGGTCTCCGCTTGAGGTAGTAGCCATGTCTCACATGTAGAAAGTGGTAGTTCAGAGAGGAACGAGTTCATCTTAGTTTCGATAGCCCTTGCTCAATCTCTTGTCATTGGTCCATGCGGTGTCGTAGGAGACGAAGGTAGGTCGATGGGGATGACCGTAGGATGCTCCACATCATCTCCTCCCTAAGGAAAGATTCGACCTCAGATCAAAAACCTCATCACCATGGTAGGGAGAGAGATCCTTGACGTTGAAGACGTTTCTCACATTGTACTTGTCACATGGGAGGTCGATCTTGTATGCATTGTTGTTGTAGCGGGTTAGCACCTTGAAGGGTCCGTCGGCTCGGGGTAGAATCTTGGACTAGCGTTCGTTGGGGAAGCGGTCCTTGCAAAGGTGTATCCACACAAGATCTCCAATGTTGAATATCAAGGGTTGCTTGTCGATGTTGAGCTTGCTCACGAGTCGCTGTACTTGGCGCTCAATGGTGTGCCTTATATCTTCATGCACCTTCTTGAGATAGATCACTCGTGCTCTCACATCCATATTGATGTGCTCTTGTAGTGGTAGCGGTAAGATGTCCAATGGGGACAACGGGTTGAAGCCGTAGACTGCCTCGAAGAGGGACTTGCCGGTAGTAGAGTGTCTTGCTCAATTGTAGGCGTACTCAGCGATTGGTAAAAACTCCTCCCACTCCTTGATGTTCTTCTTGATCAACACTCGGAGTAGAGTAGATAGCATCCAGTTCATGACCTCCATTTGGCCGTCGGTTTGAGGGTGGTACTCCGAAGAGAATAGGAGCTTGATTCCGAGCAAGGCGCATAGCGTCTTCCAAAAGTAGCTAAGGAACTTGATGTCACGGTCCAATACAATAGTCTTGGGCACTCCATGTAGACACAAGATTTTCCTACAAAAGGGATTTGCAACATGTGAAGCATCGTCTATCTTGTTGCATGGTATGAAATGTGCCATCTTAGAGAAGCGAGCCACAACAACAAACACAGAATCTTTGCCATTTTGAGTTCTAGGCAAACCAAGCACAAAGTCCATACTAATATCTTCCCATGGGTGATGCGAAATAGGAAGCGACATATATAAACCATGGGATTGATCTTTAGACTGAGCTTTGCGACATGTAGAGCATCGGTTGGCGAAGCGGGAGACGTCATGGATCATGTTGGGCCAAAAGTAGTTATTGGAGAGTGTAGCAAATGTCTTGTCACGTCCAAATTATCCCATAAGTCCTCCTCAATGAGCTCTTGCAGAAGTAACAAATAAAGAGAATACTCGGGTATACATAGTTTGTTAGATCTCATTATATAATCATCCTAGATGTAATAACGTTCCCAAGATGTATGCGTCAAACATTTGGCATAAGGAATAGCAAAAGTAGAATCATTCGCATACAAGTCTTTTATGTGCTCAAAGCCAATCACATTCAATTCAAGTTGAGTTACAAGCATGCACTTGCGGGAAAGAGCATCCGCCACAACATTTTCCTAGGCCTTAATGTACTTGATAACATAAGGAAATGACTCAATGAACTCATTCCACTTGACATGGCACTTATTCAATTTAATTTGACCCTTAAGATATTTAAGCGTTTCGTGATCTGTATGGATGACAAATTCATGAGGGCAAAGATAATGTTCCCACTCACGCAAAACTCGCACTAAAGCATAAAATTCCTTGTCATAAATAGGATAGTTAAGTTGTGCTTAGGAAAGTTTCACACTAAAGTAAGCTATGGGGCCCTTCTCTTGCATTAACACACCTCCAATACCATTGCCACTAGTATAGCACTAAACTTCAAATTTTTTGTCAAAATTGGGCAAAGCGAGCACGGGAGCATGTGTAAGCAAATTCTTACGCTCATGAAATGCGGTTTCTTGGGATGGTCCCCAAAGAAAATTGCTTGGGGTTATCTCCTTCTTTTTGGTTTCTCCACAATCACCATATTCTATTCCACCTATAGTGCTATATCCATGGCTCACGCTCATGTATTGCTTGAAAGTTGAAAAAGGTTTGAGAACATCAAAAGTATGTAACAATTTCTTGGCTTTTCATTAGGGTTGTGCATGATTTAATACTTTGTGTGATGAAGATGGAGCATAGCCAGACTATATGATTTTGCAGGGATAACTTTCTTTGGCCATGTTATTTTGAGAAGACATGATTGCTTAATTGGTATGCTTGAAGTATTATTGTTTTTATGTCAATATTAAACTTTTGTTTTGAATCTTATGGATCTGAACATTCATGGCATAGTGAAGAAAATTACATGGATAACTATGTTAGGTAGCATTCCACATCAATTTTTTTTGTTTTAATCATTTACCTACTCGAGGACGAGCAGGAATTAAGCTTGGGGATGCTTGATACATCTCCAACGTATCTATAATTTTTTTGTTCATGCTATTATATTATCTATTTTGGATGTTTTATATGCATTAATATGCTATTTTATATTATTTTCGGGACTAACCTATTAACCTAGAGCCCAGTGCCAGTTTCTGTTTTTTCCTTGTTTTTGAGTTTCGCACAAAAGGAATAACAAACGGAGTCCAAATGGAATAAAACTTCACGATGATTTCTCTTGGACCCAAAGACACCCAGAGGACTTGGAGTCCAAGCCAGAAGATCCATGAGGCAACATCAAGGGTGGAGGGCGCGCCCTAGGGGGGCGTGTGGTGTCTGCTAGAACTACGTCGTTATTTCCCCAAAGAGGAAGGGATGATGCAGCATAGCGACAGTAGGTATTTCCCTCGGTGATGAGACCATGGTTATCGAACCAGTAGGAGAACCTTCTCACACCACGTAAACAACACCTGCACACAAATAACAAATACTCGCAACCCGCGTGTAAAAGTGGTTGTCAATCCCTTTCGAGTACGGCACCTCAAGCTAGGAAAATAACATGAGGTAAAAGTGGTAGATAGGATAAATAGATCGCGGAACAAATAAATTGCAGCAAAGGTATTGTTGTATTTTTCGTTTAATAGATCTGAAAATAAATTAAAAATAAAATAGACCACAAAGGAAAATATGATGAAAAGAGACCCGGGGGCCGTAGGTTTCACAAGTGGCTTCTCTTGAGAAAAATAGCAAATAGTGGGAAAACAATTACTGTTGGGCAATTGATAGAACTTGAAATAATCATGACTATATCCAGGCAATGATCATTATATAGGCATCACGTCCAAGATTAGTAGACCGACTCCTGCCTGCATGTACTACTATTACTCCACACATCGACCGCTATCCAGCATGCATCTAGTGTATTAAGTTAATGGAGAAACGGAGTAATGCAATAAGAATGATGGCATGATGTAGACAAGATCTGTTTATGTATAAATAGACCCCATCTTGGTATCCTTAATAGCAACGATACATACGTGTCATTTCCCTTTTTGTCACTGGGATCAAGCACCGTAAGATCGAACCCATCACAAAGCACCTCTTCCCATTTAAAGATAAATTGATCAAGTTGGCCAGACAAAACCCAAATATCAGAGAAGAAATACGAGGCTATAATCAATCATGCATATAAGAGATCAAAGAAGACTCAAAAAACTTTCATGGGTAAAAACATAGATCTGATCACAAACTCAAAGTTCATTGGATCCCAACAAACACACTGCAAAAAGACTTACATCATATGGATCTCCAAGAGACCATTGTATTGATAATCAAGAGAGAGAGAGAGACGAAGCCATCTAGCTACTAACTACCGACCCGTAGGTCTACAAAGAACTACTCATGCATCATCGGAGAGGCACCAATGGAAGTGGTGAACCCCTCTGTGATGGTGTCTAGATTGGATCTGGTGGATCTGGACTCTGCGGTGGCTGGAATTGATTTTCGTTGTCTCCCCTAAGGTTTCTGGAATATTGGGGTATTCATAGAGCAAAGAGGCGGTTCAGGAGGCACCCAAGGTGGGCACAAATCCACCAGGTGCTTTCTTGGCCCACTGGATGTCTTCTGGCTCAAAAAAATCCTCAAAAAGTTTCGCTGCGTTTGGACTCCGTTTGGTATTGATTTCCTGTGATGTAAAAAACATGCAGAAAACAGCAACTGGCACTGGGCACTATGCCAGTAGGTTAGTACCAAAAATGATATAAAATGATTGTAAAACATCCAAGAATGATAATATAATAGCATGGAACAATCAAAAATTATAGATACGTTGGAGACGTATCAGCATCCCCAAGCTTAATTCCTACTCGTCCCCGAGTAGGTAAATGATAAAAATAGAACTTTTGATGTGGAATGCTGCCTAACATGTTCATCACATTTCTTTTCTTTATAGCATGGAAATTTGGACTTTTATATGATTCAAAGCAATACTCTAGTTTTGACATGAAGACTTTAATACTCAAACATATCAACAAGCAACCCTGTCTTTCAAAATATCAATACTAAAGCAAGTTATCCCTAGCCCATTATGCTTAATCATTGATCCATTCATGAAACACACTCGAATATTAGCTACACCCAATGCTCAAATACGATCATAGTGCCCCTTAGTTGGTGCCTTATAGGAGAAGATGGAGACTCAAATTCAAAATAAAAATTGCATAAGTAAAAGAGAGGCCCTTCGTGGAGGCAAGTAGGGATTTGTAGAGGTGTCAGAGCTCAAAGCTTAAATTGAGAGATAAAAACATTTTTGAGAGGCATACTTTTCCCACCAACGAAAACGACTTAGAGATCCCAACACTTTCCATGCTATATACATCATAGGCGGTACCCAAACAGAAAATAAAGTTTATTCCTTTTTCCACCATTACTTTTACTTCCCACAGCTAGCCGAATCCACGGTTGCCTTCCATACCAACACTTTCCAAGGAATTTATTATTTGACAACATAAAGTAAATTCATTTTTCATTTCAGGACAAGGCATCCCTAATACCTTTGTCGTACTCTCATGCAATGACAAGTGAATAAACACTCATTGTGAGAATAACACATCTAGCATGGAAAATATTGGTCACCCTTCACCGCCTCGCGAGCGGTAGAGCACACAAAAGAGAATCTTGTTTTGAAAATTAGAGATGGCACATGCAAATTTGCTTAGAACGGCATGGAAATACCGCATATAGGTAGGTATAGTGGACTCATAAGGCAAAAGTGATTTAAAGGATTTTGGATGGACAAGTAGCGATCATACTTAGTGCAAAATGAAGGCTAGCAAAAAGATTGAGAAGCGACCAACCAAAAAGCGAAAAATCGCGTACCCAAGAATTAAGCATAAGTAACACCGAATAATGCACCACAAGTAGGATATAAATTTCATTGCATAACTATTGAATTTCGTGCTTGCATAGGGAATCACAAACCTTAACATCAATATTCTTACTAAAGCACAATTACTCATCAACATGACTCACATATCATATCGTCATATCTCAAAACCATTACTAAGAATCAAGTTTATTTTGTCCAATGATCTTCATGAAAGTTTTTATTATATCCTCCTTGGATATCTATCACTTTGGGACTATTTTTATATGTTGCTTTTGATAAGCTCAAATAAATATAAGTGAAGAACATGAGCATAATTTTTATTTCTCTCAAAATAATCTTAGTGAAGAAAAAGATAATTTCTAAAAAAATAACAAAGCACACCATGCTCAAAAAGATATAAGTGAAGCACTAGAGAAAATCCATGGCTCTAAAAATTTAAGTGAAGCATAGGAGCAAGCATAGCATAATTATTGGCTCCCTCAAAAAGGTCTGTTAAACAAGGATTCAAGACTTAAACACAAATAAAAACAAGCAAAGACTCATATCATATAAGACGCTCCAAGCAAAACTCATAATATGTGATGAACAAAAATATAGCTTCAAGTAAAATACCGATGGCTGTTAGAAGAAAGCGAGGATGCCACTCGGGTGCATCCCCAAGCTTAGTTGCTTGCTACTTCTTGAATATTATCTTGGGGTGCCTCGGGCATCCCCAGCTTAGCCTTTTGCTAATGCTTATTCCTTCATCCATCATAAGATCACCCAAAACTTGTAAACTTCAATCACACAAAACTCCAACGAAACCTTCGTGAGATCCATTAGTAGAAGAAGACAAACCACTACTATAAGTATTGTTGAAAACCTATTCTTATTTTGTTTTTGCATTATATATACTGTATTACAACTTTTCTATGGCAAAAACTCATCAAAGAAAACCATATAACAATCAAAACAAGCACACACCGCAAAGAAAACAGAATCTGTCAAAAACAGAACAGTCTGTAGCAATCTGGATATTTCGAATACTTCTCTAACTCCAAAAATCTTGAAAATAAGGAAAACCTGGGTAATTGGTATATTACTCTTCTGCAAAAAGAATCAACTCAAAATTGCTTATTTGTGATTTATTAAAACTATTTTCGTGATTTCATAAGTTTCTGTTTTTCAGCAAGATCAAATCAACTTTCACCCAAATCAACCCAAAGGCCTTGCTTGGCACAAACACTAATTAAAACACAAAAACCACAATCATAATAGTAGCATAATTGTGCTAACACAAAAGAACAAAAAGCTAAAAGCAAAAATAAATTTTATTCATTAGGTTGCCTCACAACAAGCGCTTCCGTTTTACACCCCTAGCTAGGCTTAATGCGCAGTATCTAAGTGTTGTCATCCTTGTCCAATTCTTTGATCGAACACTTACGATTTTTCAAGCATTTTGCATATAAATTCGTAGTGACAAAACTTCTAGGCATGAGATTGAAAAACTTATTTTCGCAAAAAGGGTCTCTTATGAATTCCATAAAGTTGGGATGGATACTAATCATCATAACATCTCCTTTATCATTGCTATAAGTTGCACCTTTGTTTTTAGTAGCGGAAGCAAAAGCCGTACCTAGATTAGAAAACAATTCTTCCAGTTTATCAATCCTAGACGGGCTCTCTTCGATTCTTTCAAGAATTGTAGTTCCCTTTTCTTTTAGCAACTTAAAAGCGTCTCCCACTTTTGACCCAACTTTAGTAGCTTAACTTTGCATTTTTTATCCAAATTTTCAATATGTTCTACGGTAAGCATTTTCTTTTCAATAGCATCTAGTATTTCCATAACATGCTCAAGAGTCAATATTGTTTCATTGATCACGAGTGGTGGTGAACCCACCAAATTTCCCAAAGCATTAAAAGCATCAAGAGAAGGACACATCAAGAAATTCCCACCGGTAAACGTATTAAGGACGAATTTGTACCAAGTGGTAATGCCCACATGAAAACAACAAAGAAGAACAATGGTAGATTGCTTACGGATAGATCTATTATGAGCATTGCAAATCCTATAGCAAGCATCTTTTAAATTTTCTCTCCCCTTTTTTCAAAGTTGAGCACCTCGTTCTCGGGGGTGCATGCAATAGAAGAAGAAAAATCCATAACGACAAAAAGTGATAAACAAGATTGCACACAAAAAACTTATCTGGCGAGAAAACATCGAACGAAAAAGAGGGCGAATAAAACGGCAAATTTATGTGAAATGGGGGAGCGGAAAATGAGAGGAAAATGGCAAATAATGTAAATTGCGAGGAGATGAGATTTAAGATTAGGAACCTGGTTGATGTTGAAGATCCTCCCCGGCAACAGCGCCAGAATTTCCTTTTGATGTCTTTTAGAACTACATCGGTATTTCCCCAAAGAGGAAGGGACGATGCAGCATAGCGATGATAGGTATTTCCCTCAGTGATGAGAACAAGGTTATCTAACCAATAGGAGAACCTCCTCACACCACGTAAACAACACCTGCACACAAATAACAAATACTTGCAACCCAACAGGTAAAAGGGGTTGTCAATCCCTTTGGGGTACGGCACCTCAAGATAGGCAAATAACATGAGGTGAAAGTGGTTGATAGGAGAAATAGATCTCGGAACAAATAAATTGCAGCATGGTATTGTTGTATTTTTGGTTTAATAGATCTGAAAATAAATGCATAGGAAAATAGAACGCAAAGGCAAATATGATGAAAAGAGACCCCGGGGCCATAGGTTTCATTAGTGGCTTCTCTCAAGAAAATTAGAAAACGGTGGGAAATCAATTACTGTTGGCCAATTGATAGAACTTCAAATAATCATGACAATATCCAGGAAATCATCATTATATAGGCATCACGTCTAAGATTAGTAGACCGACTTCTGCCTGCATCTACTACTATTAATCCACACATCGACCGCTATCCAACATGCATCTAGTGTATTAAGTTCATGGAGAAACGGAGTAATGCAATAAGAACGATGACATGATGTAGACAAGATCTATTTATGTAGAAATAGACCCCATCTTGTTATCCTTAATGGCAACGATACATACGTATCGTTTCCCTTTCTGTCACTGGGATCAAGGACCATAAGATCGAACCCATCACAAAGCACCTCTTCCCATTGCAAGATAAATAGATCAAGTTGGCCAAACAAAACCCAAATATCAGAGAAGAAATACGAGGCTATAAGCAATCATGCATATAAGAGATTAAAGAAGACTCAACTAACTTTCATGGATAAAAACATAGATCTGATCATAAACTCAAAGTTCATCGCCGCAAAAAGACTTTACATCATATGGATCTCCAAGAGACCATTGTATTGATAATCACGAGAGAGAGAGAGAGAGAGAGGAAGCCATATAGCTACTAACTATGGACCTGTAGTTCTACAAAGAACTACTCACGCATTATCAGAGAGGCACCAATGGAAGTGGTGAACGCCTCCGTGATGGTGTCTAGATTGGATCTGGTGGTTCTGGACTCTCCTGCGTTTGGAATTGATTTTCGTCGACTCCCCTAGGGTTTCTGGAATATTGGGGTATTTATAGAGCAAAGAGGCGGTTCAGGGGGCACCTGAGGTGGGCACAACCCACCTGGGCGCGCCCTGGTGGGTGTTGCCCCTCTCGGGGCACCCCCCTCCCCCAGGTGCTTCTTTGGCCCATTGGATGTCTTCTGGCCCAAAAAAATCCTCAAAAAGTTTCACTGCATTTGGACTCTGTTTGGTATTAATTTCCTGCGATGTAAAAAACATGCAGAAAATAGCAACTGGCACTGGGCACTATGTCAATAGGTTAGTACTAAAAATTATATAAAATGATTGTAAAACATCCAAGAATGATAATATAACAGCATGGAACAATCAAAAATTATAGATACGTTGGAGACGTATCAGCATGCCCCCGACCTTGTGACCCCTCGGGTATCCTCTGACCTTCTTCTTCGTCTTATATATTCACATATATTCCAGAACCCTTAGAGAGAGCCACAAAATACTTTTCCGCTGCCGCAACCTTCTGTTCCCGTGAGATCCCATCTTGGGGCCTTTTCCGGACTCCTGCAGGAGGGGGATTCGATCACGAAGGGCATCTACATCAACACTATTTTCCTCCCGATGAATCGTGAGTAGTTTACCTCAGACCTACAGGTCCATATCTAGTAGCTAGATGGCTTCTTCTCTCTCTTTGATTCTCAATACCATGTTCTCCCCGATGTTTCTTGAGATATATCCGACGTAATCTTCTTTTGCGGTGTGTTTGTCGAGATCCGACGAATTGTGGATTTATGATCAACTTATGTATGAATATTATTTGAATCTTCTTTGGATTCTCATATGCATGATTTGATATATTTGTATTTCTCTTCAAATTATCGGTTTGTTTTGGCAAACTAGATTGGTTTTTCTTGCAATGGGAGAGGTGCTTCGCTTTGGGTTCAATCTTGCATGATTTCACCCAGTGACAAAGTAGGGGTAGCCAGACATGTATTGCACTGTTGCCATCGAGGATAAAAATATGGGGTTTTCATCATATTGTTTGAGTTTATCCCGCTACATCATGTCATCTTACTTAATGCGTTACTTTATTCTTATGAACTTAATACTCTAGATGCAGGCAGGAGTCGGTCGATGTGTGGAGTAATAGTAGTAGATGCAGAACCGTTTCGGTCCACTTGAGACGGACGTGATGCCTATATGCATAATCATTGCCTTGGATATCGTCATAACTTTGCACTTTTCTATCAATTGCTCGACACTAATTTTTTCACCCACCGTATTATTACCTTCATGAGAGAATCCTCTAGTGAAACCTATGGCCCCGGGTCTATTTTCCATCATATTTGCTTTCTGATCTACTATTTTACTCTCTTTTAGTTTCATATCTATAAACCAAAAAACTGAAAAATATTTAGTTACCTTTTTATTTTATCTATCCCTATCACATCTCACCTTTGCAATTGACCATGAAGGGATTGACAACCCCTTTATTGCGTTGGGTCAAGTGTTTGATTGTTTATGCAGGTGCACAGATTGGGGACTTGCTTGTACTTCCTACTAGATTGATACCTTGGTTCTCTAACTGAGGGAAATGTTTATCTCTACTGTCCTGCATCACCCTTTCCTCTTCAAGGGAAAAACCAATGCAACCTCAAGAAGTAGCAACGTCCATTTTCCATCATGTTTTGTTACTGTTATTTATTGTGTTTTGGATTGTTATTTCACTTTATGATACAGTTCTTATGCCTTTTCTCTCTTATTTTGCAAGTTTCACATGAAGAGGGAGATTGTCGACAGCTGGAATTCTAGACCGGAAAGGGCTACATCAGAGATACATATTCTACACAACTTCAAATGAACTGAAATTTAATAGAAAATCAGCTTGGACTATATAAAAACTAGGCGAAATAATTACTTGAGATGGACCCATCAGGCAGCCATAATCCTAGGGGGCGCACCCTACCCCCCCCCCTCTCAAAGCATGCCCCCAAGCTGGTGGGGCCCCTGGAAGGCATCCGAAGCCCATCTTCTCCAATATGATGCCATTTGATCTATAAAAAATCAAGAGGAATGTTTCGGGATGAAGCGCCGCCGTTTCGAGGCGGATTCTGGGCAGGAGCACTTTTGCTCTCCGACAGAGAGATTCTGTAGGGGAACTTCCCTCCAGGAGGGGAAAATCAAAGCCATCGTCATCACCAACGATCCTCTCATCATGGGAGGACCAATGTTCATCAACATCTTCACCAACACCATCTCATCTCAAATCCTAGTTCATCTCTTGTATTCAGTCTTTGTGTCAAAACCTTAGATTGTTACGTGTGGGTTACTAGTAGTGCTGATTACATCTTGTAGTTGATGCTAGTTGGTTTATTTGGCGGAAGATTATATGTTCAGATCCTCAATGATATTCAACACCCCTCTGATCTTGAACATGAATATGATTTGTGAGTAGTTACTTTTCTTCTTGAGGATATGGGAGAAGTCTGGTTATAAGTAATCATGTGAATTTGGTATTTGTTCGATATTTTGATGATATGTATGTTGTTGCTTCCATTAGTGGTGTCATGTGAACGTCGACTACATGACACTTCACGATACTTGGGCGTAAGGGAAGGCATTGTGGATTAGTAATTAGATGATGGGTTGCTAGAGTAACAGAACTTTAAACCCTAGTTTATGTGCTATTCTGTAAGTGGCTGATTTGGATCCATACGTTTCATGCTATGGTTAGATTTATCTTAATTCTTATTTTGTAGTTGTGGATGCTTGCGAGAAGGGATAATCATTAGTGGGAGGCTTGTTCAAGTAAGAATAGCACCCAAGCACTGGTCCACCCACATATCAAATTATCAAAGTAGCAAACACGAATTAAGTAAACATGATGAAAGTGACTAGATGAATTCCCATGTGTCCTCAAGAACGCTTATTTTATTATAAGAGAAAGTTCTGGCATGTCATATTTTATAAAAAGGATTGGGCTACCTTGCTGCACATTTGTTACTATTGTTACTTGCTATAAATTACCTTGCTACCAAACTATCTGTTATCGATAATTTCAGTGCTTGCAAACAATACCTTGCTGAAACCGCTTGTCATTTCCTTTTGCTCCTCGTTGGGTTTGCCACTCTTACCTATTGAGAGGACTACGATTGATCCCCTATACTTGTGGGTCATCAAACAACGAAGTAAATTTTACGTCTTTGCTTCGCCTTTGGTCTTCTCAGTCAATTTTCTTTGGGCGATCTCCGAACCAATTGCTTTACCACTACTAGGAAAAGGCCTACTAATGGCGCACCGGTTTTGCCTACTAATGGCGCACTACCGGTGCGCCATTAGTAGCATGCCATTAGATTTTTTTACTAATGGCGCACCACTGGTGCGCCATTAGTATCTGGTATACTAATGGCGCACCTGCCAGTGCACCATTACTATGTAACACCATGCGCCATTAGTATGCCTCCCGGGGGGCCATATGTAACCATGTGCTTTGTCACACTAATGGCGCACTCCGCCACGATGCGCCATTAGTATCCTTTGGCATACTAATAGCGCACTCTGCCTTGATGCGCCATTAGTATGAATATTTGGTTTTTTTTTGCTTTTCTGATTTTTGCACAGGTTACAAAATATATTATTGGACAGAATATAGACAGCAGCACACAGCAACATCAGATTCATCGAATACAATAGAAGATTAGTCTCCGAATACAATTCATCATATTAGTCTCCGAATTCAAAAGACCGAACAAAGATAAAACATTACAAGTCTCAAGACCGCGAGTATCGAGTTTGTCTTCACATTACAAGTCGATATCGATCATCTAAACTACCATCACATAAAAGAGAGTTGTGGTCATCACGATGAGCATCATCGCGATCAAACTGGTCCTCATCCGGTTCCTCCAACGCTCCCTCCTCTCTCCCGCTAGATAGCGGGCATATCTAGATTCGGCCTCCGCCCTAGTGGTGTACCCTTTGTAACTGTTACCGCTGAAACGGTGAACCTGTCTCCGACACTCCTCCCAGTCGTCGTAGACTCCGGGAACCTTACCCTTGTACACGACATACGACGGCATCTCTATGCACAAGCCAAACAACAGACAATACATAAGCAATATGTAAGTATGCAACAAAAGGATCGAAAGAGAAAAGCAAGACATTAATAGCACGATTCATGGTCCTACTAATAAATAGCATCGATTACATCTAAGTTGAACGACTGTCCAAACCAAAGAGACATACGAATTCATTAAAGTTTAATTACAACATGAGCTAATCAATGTTTCAGAACTACACATCACTACTTTCGACTCGACTCATCGGACAGGAGCGTGGATGAAGCCGCCGTCTGTCGTGATGGTCATGAAATCGCGGTCGTTGTCACCCTGCATTTGTAGCGTTTCATCTATCTCACTGTTGGACGGTTGATATCTGACGAAGAACTGCCCCGAGGTATGAAGGACATCTTGATGGATGATGTCCGCAAACTCCGACTGGATGCGAAAGAATTCTTGTCTGAGGTCCGCGTCCTGGACTGCCGACAACCTCGCGGCCCAATCTTTGAGATTATCTGGTAGCAGAAGTTGATGATGGTCCCTTACGATCGCCCGCATGTGATGGAGGGCGTAGTAGGCATCCTTCTGACCGCCAGGCGGCTGCTTGACACAGCAGAACTTCGTATTGTGTGAGAACATGTGCTTGCCGTACTTACGAACTGCCCTGGTGAAGGTGCCTCCAGATTTGGCGTAGCCGGGGAGAACATCATCAAGAACTTTCTTGACATTTGTGTAGTCTATCTTGGAGTTACGGTTCGGGTCGAAATACGTGGCCATGGAATATTTCGGGCTTAAGAGGATGAGTGTGCAATGTGTGTCACTGCACAGAACACGGAATGTTAGAAAAAAAAGAACGATCAAAATCTAAGAAATCATATGTTACGGGGCGGTTAAGGGATGACTTACTCGGGAAAGTAAGCCACAAGGAAGTTATCCTTATCTGGGTTTGCCAGAATGACGCCTTCGAGGTGTGAACTCGCAACTTGGCGGTCCCCAGCGCTGTTCAAGTGCTTGGCACGCATGTAGAAGGGGTCGACTATCACGATGTCCGGGGTCTTGTCTCTAATGATCCGCATCTCCATACTCAGCGAAAACAGCCGAACGAAGGTGTAGTGCAGCGGATGAAGGTTAAACATAGCAAAGATGTCATCAAACCGCAGGACGATCGTACCCCCGATGTCGCCATCCGCAAAGCCCTTGCCCTCTGGCACCTTGGCCACGAAAACCGGGTATGCCACATCATTCTCTCTCAGACGCCGCTTCTCCAAAGAAAGAACACTGTCGTGCAGACTCCGCATAGCACCGGTTGCAGCATTCAGCATATTTGGCGGTAGCATCGCCCTACCCGCCACATGCACCCTCCTCGAGATATCCTTAGGTGAAGGTGGCCCGTCCTGAGCACGGATCGAACTCGGTGCCGGCTGGCTCGCACCGGCGCCCTTGTTAGTCTTTCGTTTCCGTCCCTTCTTCTTGATCTCCTGTAATGGGACCGAGTTCTGCTCACAGACCGCTTTCTTGAGCGTGTTGGGGCTGATAATATTTCGCACCTCAGCTATCTGAGGCTCGGTGAAGGCGGGAGCTGGAGGCGTCTCCTGAGAACTGAACGGCAGACGACGCCTATTGCAATTGGATTTCTCCGCCGTACCAGCTAGATTGCGGTCGTCTTGGTTGGGTTCTTGAGAAAGAGGCCCGCAGAACTCGTCAGCGTACCCATGTTCGGCAAAGTACTTATCGACTTTGGTAAATGTACCGTCGTCGTTGTCGTCGTCGTCCGGATCCTGTGCCATAGGGCTGTCCGGATCCTGTGCCATAGGGATGTCCGACATAGGGATGTCCGGCAGGTCCGGTAGCGTTGCGGCGTTCTTGCCATGGCTTGGCGCCGGCACGACTGGCGGTCTTGTCTGTGGGGTGGTGTCCCCCGCCCCCAAACGAATCTGGCTCTTCGGCCAAAGCAGCGGCCAGTTTACGCAGGCGCTGAGGGTCATCTCATCTTCTTCGTCGGCCCCAGCGGGTCGAACCGGAGGTAACAGCTCGTCGCAGCCTGGCAGCACCCGAACCACTTCAACCCTATACACTGTGGGTGGCATCGGATTACCGTGGAACATGCGATTGCCCAGTTGAACGATTCTGCCCTTGGCGACATCGACCAACTCGGCGCCCACGAAGTGCAGAAGAGTGCAAGGAACATCGGCGGTGCCCTGCGAAAACATGTACAGGGCGTCAGGGATGCCCAGTCAAAGGCAAGGAGATGAAGTCATCGGCCGAGAGGCTTAGTTACCGTGATGCCGTCGAGCTCGGCTAATGTCGAGGCACCGCCAACGGCGGGCATGCAACTGACGGAGGGGGAGCTTGCTGGCGAGGTGCCGGCCGGCGTACACCCGGGTGCATTAAGCTCCAATGCCCGTGCCGGCGCCGGAGACACGAATACCGCCTCCGCCGGAGACACCAATGGCGCCGCCGCCGGAGACACCAATGGTGCCGCCGGAGACACCAATGGCGCCGCCTGCGTGTTGTGCGAGTTGCTGGCCGTGAAGCTGGGAACCGGGGGAGGCCCCTGTTGGCCGCCCGCAATCCACGTCGTCAGCCCATGAATCAACGTAGGCACCATGGCGTTGAGCTTCGTTCCCAGTTGTTGTTCCACTTGCTCTTGGACAAGCTCCGGAATCCGCGCCACTTGTGCCTTGAGTGCTTCAACCTCGCGCGTCTGGCTTTCCGAGCTGGCCTTTTTCTCCTTCCGCACACCAGCGGTATAGTATGACCCCCATTTTGTGGACAAGCCTTTGCCGGCCACACGACCAGCTGACGTCGGCTTAGTGAGCTTATCCTTGCTTTTCATTATGTTCAACGCCCTATTTAAAGGGCTGTCGAAAGGGGAGCTCTGAGACGACCCCGCGCTACTGCTTTCAGTTTCCTGCGAAAGGAACGTGAACCATTTAGAAATATTGGGGATTAGTTAGAGTGCAACCATATGGAGCTAATTACGCGGGGGTGTATTCCTTACCAGAACAAGCTCAAGCGCCCTGGTCTTCGGATCCGTGGTAAGCTCCTTTGTTATCGGGTCCTCCTTGTACCGGGCCCTGACATAGTTCCTGGTCTGCTTGTTACCGCTGTATTTCTCGAAGCGGGGCGGTAGGCCTTGCTCGGCACGCTCCGCGTCCTCCTTGTCCCATATAGGCTCCGCCACTCTGTAACCGCCGGGACCGAGTTTGTGTTCCCCTAAGTTCAACTCCCGCATTTCTTTCCCCCACTGACTTGATTCGGTGGTTGCACTGCTCTCGCACTTTATCTTGAACTCCTTGTAGTCATCTTCGCTCATCAAAGGATATTTCGCCTTGATCTTCTCATAACTATCACCTTTATCAATCATTCTCTTCACCGCGCTTCTCCAAGTAGACAGGGCCGTGCTCATCTTCGTGAGGGCGGCACTGTTCACTTTATTCCCTGAGAGGCGTGTGTTTTCAAATTCGGCGGGGAACTTGTATCGTTCGTGCAGCTTCGTGAAGAGGAGGTTGCGCAAATTCCCTCGGTCCTTATGCCTAAGGTTCTCGGTGTTGATCGAGACGGTGCTCCGGAGAATGCACCCGAGCTGAACCGAGTACCCCTTGACTATATGTTTG
The DNA here is from genome assembly GCF_018294505.1 of Triticum aestivum. Taxonomy (NCBI): domain Eukaryota; kingdom Viridiplantae; phylum Streptophyta; class Magnoliopsida; order Poales; family Poaceae; genus Triticum; species Triticum aestivum. Next base: position 634,083,220 of record NC_057795.1, on the reverse strand, counting down.
GGCTCCGTTGGATTCCCGTCGGAGTCCACTTGAGTGAATTCCTCCTTGAGGGTGCGGAGCGCATTCGGGCGCCGGTCCTTCCTTTGCTTCTTCGGTTGGCTGCCATCTGTGTGTGCGCCGCCATCATCAGTGGTGGCATCCTCGGCGGCACCATCAGTGGTGTCATCCCCGACGCCACTAGGGGTTGTGTAATCAGGATCGGTGTCTTCCGCGGCGTCCTCATAGCGGTGAGGTTGTTCCTCCATCTCCTGGGACAGCTCCCAGAATTGCTTGCCGCCCGAACCGCCGGCCTCATCGTTGTTGGCCATGTTTCGCTTTAAATAGGAAAACAGTTTGGTCAAAAAGTTGGTTATTGTCAAGGAACAAGATCATGGTCTCATCATTTAGGGTTTGTCGACACCGAGGCATCCTAAAAGCTAAGCTTTTATCATTTAGGGTTTGTCGACGCCGAGGCACCCTAAAAGCCTAAGCCGAGGCACCCTAGGTTGGGCCTAATCACTTGGCACTAATCACTTGGCTCTATTGCCACCTATGGTTTAATGCAGCAAGAATGGCGGGGCATTTGATCCTACTTAACTAAGTACTAAGATACCCCGGTCCATGCATTAGTCGCAAGTACCCCATATGTCCTATTTTTAGCAAAGTCATGCTAAAATTTCAGCATGACCTTTGCTGAAAATAGGACATATGGAGTACCCGAATTTGCCGGAACGGAAGTTAATCAACATTCCGGCAAACTCAAGGGCCTCTCGGGGTACCTGCAAATTCATCACGACACGATGGTCGGAGACAAAACCCAGCAAACTAGCAAGATGATCATCATCTTTGCAAGATAGTAGCTCAAGTTTTTGACAGTAGCCTCTGAAGAAAACAGCATTGCAACATTCAAGTTCACAGGATAAAAAAATCATCCACATTCACCAACCCACATGATGTTAAAACCCACATGAGCTGTAAACAGACTTAAAAAACCCACATGATGTTATAACTGTATACACTGAACATGATGATACCAAATGGGAAGGAAAATTGTATCACTCTAGATTAGTGTAGCCACTATCTAACAAAACCAGAATGTTAACAAAATTACACCATGATGATACCAAATTCTTGTAGCAGTACAATGAGTTCACAGGATAAAAAAATCATCCACATTCACCAACCCAAACTGGTGGAGATACAGCAAACCAGAACCTCCCAGGTTTCTGCCATTTTATTTTTCCCACCGTATATGTTTTTTGATTCATGTCATGGTACTTGCTGTCAAACCAAGTATTTTCTTTCTACATAATCTGGGAAGTTTCCTTCTTACTGTCTCACTATCTTACTGTCTCACTACAAAAAACTAGTATGCTTAGTTGAGACTAGTATGCTTAGTTGCATTATGACAGACAAAAACTACAAATATTTGTGTTTTTAGTTGAGCAATACAGCGACAGTGTGATAGGCAAGTTTCAGCTGGCAAAGTGTCATGATTCAGACAACAGAGCAGCTAAGCATAGCAAGTGGATAGTTTAGTCAGTATACTAGTACTCTTTAGAAAGCATGAGACATATATTACCTGGAGGAGACTTCGTCGGAGAGTTGCCTGTGCATTGAAAATACAACGAGATCAGCAAAGGATAGTAAGATATATACTGAAATTATCATAACAAAATGCCAGCTACTGCCATGGTCAAAGAATAGATTATGATAGCTGGACAAGTACAGGTCAAACTAGATAATTTTCAGAACCGGTTTAACCACCGCAGGATAAAACAATGCATCCAAGACTGGGCTTAGACTAATATCCTCATAGCATAATCTGACATCAAGCAAATATTATAAGAACAGTGAAAATGTATGTTCACTGCAAATGAATATGGACCAAGTATCCTCTAAAATGCATCTAAATGCAAGCTCAGAGATTTGAACATTTGGAAAACCCTAGCTACTTAATTCTCCAACCCCCTTTCCTTGTCCAAATTTCTCCAACCCCCAACCCTAGAACACATCAGAAGGAAATAAAGAGGGGGAAGAGGGGGAAGCGGCTCGGGTGCTCACTTGGGAGGTCGAGGGCGACTCGGGGCAGCCGGAGCTAGTCGAGGCGGCGCGAATTCGGCGTCGAGCGGTGGCGCTCCTCCTGGGCAGGCCGCACGGTCGAGGGCGTCGAGCGGTGGCGGTCCTCCTGGGCGTCCGAGCTCGTCCGAGTCCTCGTAGTCGAAGAGGAAGACAGCAGCGGTCCTCCTGGGCAGGCCGTGCGGTGTTGGACGGCGAGCACGTCGAGGGCGCAGGCGGGGCCGCGGGGGGAGGGGGCGCTTGGGCGGGAGGACGTCGAGGGAGGCGGCGCTCGGCTCGGGGACGGCGAGGGAGGCGGCGCTGGGCTCGGGGACGGCGAAGGAGGCGAGGGGGGCGGAGAGGGGGACGGCGAACACGGGGGCCAGCGGGTGAGATCGATGAGGCAGGGGAGAGATTGGAGAGATTGGGGATTTAGTGTGGGGGGAAGCTTTCTAATGGCGCACCACCCCCTCATGCGCCATAAGTACGACTATTCTAATGGCGCACCACCCCTCGGTGCACCATTAGAATTTTGTTTTAATCTAGCCCACTAGCCCTATCTACAACCTAGCCCTATCTACAACAGAACCCACCCACTAGCCCGACTGGTCAGCACGCAGTACACACACCAGGAGGTCCTGGGTTAGATTCCCAGGCTCCCCAATATTTTTTTATGCATTTTAAATGCTGTTTTTTATATTTATTTGTGTTTAAATATGTCCTCCTGGAATCGAGATCGAGATGGAGGGGGATCGAGATCAAGTGTGCTCATGATTTCAAAAAGTGCCCATGAAATTTAAAAATATTCATGATATCAAAAAGTGCCCATGAAATACAATCGAGAAATGAAGACTACGATTTAAATACAATCGATCTTAGCTAGCTATCTGTTCACAATCTTCTTGCCCTTCTTTTTCGCAAATGGAGTTCTTCTGTGGAACGGACGTCCTTTAGGTAGGGTGGTCCTGCTTCTTCTTGTGGTGTGTGCTGCTACTTCATCGTCGTCGTCATGTTCGATCTTCGGGTCGCCGTACTTGTCGAAGTCTTGCTCATTGGCTACTCCATCCATTCCGATGATCTTCCTTTTGCCTCTCCTCACGACAACACGACTGGGCTTTGGCGGGTCGGTAATGAAGAAGCATTGGTCCACTTGGGAAGCCAGTACCCATGGCTCATTTTTCGCGGTGACGTTTGCGCCCGCGGTCTTGGATTTGGCTTCGGGTATAACCATGGTGGTGAAATATCGGTCTTCTTTTAGGACGCTCTTGGCCCATCTGACACGGAACATCGGCACCTTCTCTCCAGCGTAGCTCAGCTCCCAGATCTCCTCGATCCTTCCGTAGTATCTGTCCTTGTCCTTACCGGTGTAGGATTCCATCGTTACCCCGGAGTTCTGATAAACATCGCTCTTCATGTCGTTGTCCTCAGTGTAGAATGTGTAGCCGTTGATATCGTACGCCTCATAGGTCATTAGGTTGTGCTCGGCGCCCTGTGACAAGGCGAATATGAGTTGTTCTTCCGCGGAAGAATCCTCATGTAAAGGGTACGACAGAAGCTTCTGCTTGAACCAACGCGTGAAACATGAGTTGTGCTCTTTGAGTATATCTTCGTCCGTCCTCAGTTGGCCACGGTCATTGTACGTCTTCTCAATAAAGGTTTTGTGCTCTACCACCCAAGGATCGACCACATCTATGTGTTGTAGCGCGACTAGGTTTGCTCTTTCAAAGTCGGCGAGTCGACCCTCGAAGTCGACATGCATTTCGCAGCGACCCTCACGGTGACCCCATCCAGCGAGCCTGCCGAGGTGCCTGTTGACGGGCAGACCAACGGGGTTCTCGATGCCTAGATAATTCGTGCAGTAGGAGATGCACTCTTCGGTCAGAAAGCCCCTGGCTATACTTCCCTCTGGACGTGACATGTTCCGAACGTATCCTTTGATGACACCATTCATCCTTTCGAACGGCATCATGCTGTGCAGGAACGTCGGCCCGAGTTGGATGATATCCTCCACGATATGGAACAGCAGATGCACCATAATGTCGAAGAATGCGGGCGGGAAGTACATCTCAAGCTCGCATAGTATCACCACGATCTCTTCCTGTAGCCTTCTGAGTTGCCTCACGCCAATCGACTTCCGAGAGATGACGTCGAAAAAGTTGCATAGGCCAAATAGCGTTTCACGGACGTGCGCGTCCATGATCCCACGGATTGCAACTGGAAGTATCTGCGTCATCAGCACGTGACAGTCGTGAGACTTCATCCCGCTGAACTTCTGCTTCGCTGGGTCTAGGTATCTGCTTATCTTCCCCGCGTAACCGTAAGGAAGTTTTACTCCTAGGAGGCAGGTGAAAAACTGCTCGATCTCCTCCTGACTTAGAGTGAAGCACGCGGGAGGGTAGTCATTTCCGGTCTTCTTGGCCTTTTTGCCTTTGCGACGACTTTCTGTGTCCTGCTTCGCCTCATCATCATCATCATCATCATTAGCGTGAAGCTCCTGCCTGATGCCCATTGATTTCAAGTCTGCCCTTGCTTTCGGCCCATCTTTGGTCCTCTCTGGCATGTTGAGCAGGGTACCAAGCAGACTCTCGCACACGTTCTTCGTGATATGCATGACATCAAGGCTGTGAGGCACACGGTGGATCTTCCAGTACGGCAAGTCCCAGAAAACAGACCTCGTTTTCCATACCTTCAGCAGCGGCTCTGGCGCCTTTCGCTTCTTTCCCGGCTCTGGCGCCTTTTGCTTCTTTCCCGGCAGTGGGCAGTCTTTCCAATTTTTCAACAGCTCGTCTATTTCCTCGCCGCTCCTCGTACACGGGCGTTTTCGGGGTTCGGTTTCACCATCGAACAGATCCTTGCGTTTCCTCCACGGGTCATCGTCGTGAAGCCACCTTCGATGTCCCATGAACACGGTTTTCGAAGACCCGGGATCTCTATCTAGCTGGCGATACGTTGTGTCATCCATGCACCTTACGCATCCAGAAAATCCGTGGACTACCTGCCCCGCGAGATATCCGTAACCAAGATAGTCGTGCACCGTTGTGAGCAGTGCGGCTCTCATAGGGAAATATTCTTTCTCTGCGGCGTCCCACGAATTGGCTGGCATTTTCCACAGCGTGTCTAGCTCCTCCTTCAGCAGCCCCAGATACAGATTGATGTCGTTCCCTGGTTGTTTCGGCCCTTCAATTAGCATACTCATGTGAATGTACTTCCTCTTCATGCACAACCAGGGGGGAAGGTTGTACATCCACACAAACACAGGCCAGGTGCTATGTGTGCTTCTCTGGCTGCCAAACGGATTGACTCCATCGGTGCTCGCGCCCAGCACGATGTTCCTTGGATCCTTCCCAAATTCTGGGTATTCGAAGTTCAACGCTTGCCACTGGCTCGCATCCTTAGGGTGACTCAGCATCTTGTCTTTTTTATTTATCTCCGGATCATTTCCGTCATCTTCCCGCTTCTTCTCCTCCCTATCCGCGTGCCAACGCAGGAGCTTTGCTACCTTAGGGTCCGCGAAATACCGCTGCAGACGAGGAGTGATCGGAAAGTACCACACCGATTTTCGAGGAGCTTTCTTCCTCTTCTTGTATCGAGTGACGCCGCACACCGGACATATGGTAGACTCCGCGTGCTCGTCCCGATAAATGATGCAATTGTTCATGCACACATGGTATTTCACGTGCGGTAAATCCAAAGGACACACGATTTTCTTCGCCTCCTCGAAACTGGTCGGGCACTTGTTCCCCTTGGGAAGACGTTCGTGCCAGAATGACATGTTCTCGTCGAAGCATGCGTCGGTCATTTTGTGTTTTACCTTCATCTCCAGAGCCATGAGCGTTACTTTCAGGCGGGTATCCTCGGGCCTGCATCCTTCATACAATGGAGTAACCGCGTCTATCTCCAGTTGATCCAGCTTGGCTTTCTCTCGGGCGGCAGCTCTTGCGTTATCCGTCTGCTTGCGAAGCAGCTCTTGAATATGAGGGTCCTGCACCCAGCCTCCATCGTCGTCTGCTCCGGCATCTTCATCTTCATGATCATGCCCTTCGTCTTGATCTTCCTCATCATCATGTACGACATCTTCTACATGATGATTGTGTACATCATCACCGTCGTGATCATGTCCTGGAGATTCTTCGTCTTCTCGCCCGCCCTCGCCGCGGTGGTTGTCTTGTTGCCCTTCCTCATTTCTTGCCCGGCCCCCATGGACGACTTCATAGTCATCTTCATCACCTTGCCACCGATAGCCATCCATGAAACCACGCAAGAGCAGGTGGTCCCGCACCTGCCCGGAATCCGGGTCCGCAATAAGGCTCTTCAGCTTGCATCTTCGACACGGACATCTTATCTCCGTCTCGTTCTTTTGAAGCATCTCGGCCTTCGCGGAGCTCAAAAACCTATTCACGATGCCTTCGGTCATCGTGCGGACCATGGTCGCCTGCGGGGTAGAGCAAAACGATATTTTAGAACCAAGAAAAATTTGGCATGACCTTCCCTAAAAATAGGACCAAAAAGAATGCATAGTGCCAAAATTCTCGCCGAAACGGAAATGAATCAACATTCCGGCAAAATATTGGCAAACACAAACATATATGCAACACCACAAACACAAGCAACACCACAAACATACATAGATCTAGCTAGGCCACAAAAAGTGCATGTGCACGTTGTTGGAGCGAGCTAGGGAGAAAAAAAGTAGATCTACATCATGAAGATAGCTTTCCCCTTACTTACCTATCAAAAAAGGTGATTTCACCACTTAATTTTGATGAATCTATGGTGGAAATGAGGTGAGGAGGAGGAGGCAGCCGAGACAAGCTTGGAGGAGGAGGTGGAGAGAATGAAGTGGGGAAAGTGAGTGGGTAGGTGGGCTGTCCAAAATATCTTGTTCGTCCCAGGTTACTAATGGCGCACCACCACAAAATGCGCCATTAGTAACCCTGGTTACTAATGGCGCACCGGCAGGTGGTGCGCCATTAGTACTTTTTGCATAAAAGTAAAAAAAATACATATGTATACTAATGGCGCACTGTGGAGAAGTGCGCCATTACTAGTTTAAACTAGTAATGGCGCACTTTGGCATAGTGCGCCATTAGTAGGTTTGCAAAAAAGTAAAAAAAAATATACTAATGGCGCACTATCTTGGTCGTGCGCCATTACTAGTTCTAACTAGTAATGGCGCACTTTGCCGTCCATGCGCCATTAGTTTGTATGGAAAAATGGGAAAAAAATCAATAGTAGTGGCGCACCGTGAGCACCGTGCGCCATTAGTGTCTTCCACACTAATGGCGCACGAGCAACCGGTGCGCCATTAGTATATAGTAGTGGTGCACTACTTACCTGGTGCGCCATTAGAATCAGTCCTATCTATAGCCCTTTTCCTAGTAGTGTACCATGGCAATAGATTTTAAGGGGTCAAGTTCTTCACATCAATCAGCTCGCCAGAATGGCTTCAAAAGACAATCCTCAGCCTTCTCTGCAACTCATATGTTCTCCGATGTAGTCCCTCAAACTTGACACCAAGGATGACATTCTTCTTCGGTTCTGCATGGACTATTTCTCTCTGTGTGCACTAGCAAACAAATCAGTGCATGCCTATTTTTGTCAACAATCTCCAAAACACAAGAGGGCAACAATTGCACCAACAAAAGAGGTCTTTTGGGTTCTCATTCTTGAACACTTAAAATTCCAATTCTAGGCACGCTCGGGGGCTACTGATAGTGTAATACTCCAGGGGTGGCCCATCGGCTAGGAAGCCTTGTGTTGTGCCAGCTTCGGGGTCTAGATGTTTGATGTTGGCCTGGCTCCAGGAGTCGGTTTTGGGGCGTTACGTGGCTTAAAACTTCATTCGTGTTTCCCCAAAGAGGAAGGGATGATGCAGCACAGCTACAGTAAGTATTTCCCTCGGTTATGAAACCAAGGTATCAATCTAGTAGGAGAACCAAGCAACACCATGTAAACAGTACCCGCACACAAAGAACAAAAACTTACAACCCGTGGCGCAAGAGAGGTTGTCAATCTCTCCACGATAAAAAGATAGATTGGTTCGTGTAAGATTGGACAAATAGATCGCTCAAGAACACAACATAAAATATGCAAATAAAAACTGCATCAAGGTATTGTTGGGTTTTTGGAATAATAGATCTGAAAATAAATGCGTCAAAAGATAGATCAGAAAGCAATATGATAAAAGATAGACCCGAGGGCCGTAGATTTCACTAGTGGCTTCTCTCGAGAAAATAGCGCATGGTGGGAACAAATTACTATTGGGCAACTGACAGAAGATCAAATAATTATGACGATATCCAAGGCAATGATCAATATATAGGCATCACGTCCAATATTAGTAGGCCGAAACGATTTTGCATCTACTACTATTACTCCACACATTGACCGCTATCCAGCATGCATCTAGTGTATTAAGTTCATAGAGAAACGGAGTAATGCAATAAGAACGATGACATGATGTAGACAAGATCTGTTCATGTAGGAGTAGTGTCGGTGTCAAAACCGGTGGATCTCGGGTAGGGGGTCCCGAACTGTGCGTCTAAGGCTAATGGTAACAGGAGACTGGGGACACGATGTTTACCCAGGTTCGGGCCCTCTCGATGGAGGTAATACCCTACTTCCTGCTTGATTGATCTTGATGATATGAGTATTACAAGAGTTGATCTACCACGAGATCAGAGAGGCTAAACCCTAGAAGCTAGCCTATGGTATGGTTGTTGTTGTTCTACGGACTAAACCCTTCGGTTTATGTACACACCGGAGGGGGCTAGTGTCACACAGAGTTGGATACAGAGAAGGAGATCTATAATCCGGATCACCAAGCTTGCTTTCCATGCAAAGGAGAATCCCATCCGGACACGGGACGAAATCTTCAATCTTGTATCTTCATAGTCCAACAGTTCGGCCAAAGTACATAGTCCGGCTATCCGGATACCCCCTTATCCGGGACTCCCTCAGTAGCCCCTGAACCAGGTTTCAATGACGATGAGTCTGGCGCGTAGATAGTCTTCGGCATTGCGAGGCGGGTTCCATCTCCGAATACTCCAAGATAAATTCTGAACACAAGGACCGTGTCCGGCTCTGCAAGACAAATTTCATATACCACCGTAGAGAGAATAATAGACCATGAACCTAATCTGCTAAGAACTCTTCGTAGCGTGACATCACGCCACAACCCGGTCATTATTCGAACCTATTTTCACAACCAGCTGCCGCACACATCGCGAGGCAGTTTCTTTGGCACGTCTTGTCAAAGTAGAGACCGTGTCCCCTTATCGCGGGATTTCCATCAATACGGGTATGTGTAACCCAACCAGCGCCATCAATCGAGGCGCTTGGAAAATAAGTGATTTCGAGAGGCAAGTGGGGAGGCGCACATTCTGCACCGCCTTTATAAAGGGACAAGGATCTCCCGTTCTCACCTACGCCTTCTTCCTCCTTTGGTCATCCAGTCTCGCACTCTCGAGCTCTAGCGCCCAAGTTCTCACCTTCTCCGTAGGACCACAGCATGTCCGGAGCGGGAGGTAGGTGGATGGCCTCCTCTGTCATAGAGGAGGACATTACCAAGCTTCGGGAGGCCGGATACCTGGCCGAGAGCATCGCGCACAGGCCTACGGCAGAGGGCAGATTACCCCCACCCCAATGTCTCGGGAGAGAGTAGTATTTCTCCCTCATTTCGTCCGCGGACTAGGATTTACACTCCACCCATTTGTCCGCGGGCTCATGTATTACTACGGGCTAGATTTTCACGATCTAGCCCCGAATTTTGTCCTCAATATGTCGGTGTTCATCGTCGTGTGCGAGGCCTTCCTCCGCATCAAGCCCCACTTCGGCATGTGGTTGAAATCTTCTGCGTGAAGCCGAACATCGTGAGCGGCCAACAGGCAGAGTGCGGAGGTTCCATGGTGGGTAGAATGCCCAACTTACATGGCTTGACGGCTCCTTCGTGGAAACCGTGAAAGGGTGGCAATCAGGGTGGTTCTACATCACCGAGCCGCGCGACGCCAATTGGGTGGCGGCCCCCAAATTCAGATCCGGAATCCCCATGCGGCTCACTTCTAGGGAAAAGAAGAGATTGGCCTGGGGCGAACACGGAGCTGACCGGACTCGAGACCTGCATCAAAAGTATGAGGGACAAGAAGATCAAGCTTGTAATTGTGGTCCAGGTCATGCTTGTTCGCCGGATTCTCCCGTGTCAAAGACGGGCATTCGATATGTGGGAGTTCGATCCGGCCGAACACCAGCTGCTGCTGGAACTCTTCGACACAATGCACAAAGACGTCTGGAAGGTACTGTTCAAGGCCAGCGAAGCTCCCCCCATTTCCGAGGACCACAGACTTAGCGCAAAGCGCCTCGCCCATCCGGTAAGTCCTCTGACTATCACACGATGTTCCTTTCCTAGTACATTCATGGGAGGATTTTTGAGTCACCATGCTCACCAAACAGGATTGGGTGGAGAAGGTAGAGCGGATTGATTGTCCGACTCCGCTGCCTGAGGATCCAGCAGACGCACTCCTGGCGGAGATGCTGGTTCTGGCACCTTACAAGGTGCCGGAGAAAAAGGCCGAAAAGAAGGCCATGGGGACCCGAAAGGGTCTCCAGCGCGAAGCCGAACCAGACGCCTCGCCAGAAGATGATTAGGCGCACTCCTCCCACGAAGGGGAGGGGAGAAAGAGGAAGGCCACCTCAACTGAGGGGGCCGAAGGGTACAAGAAGGCGGCCGCGGGGAACAAAAAAGGTCTCCGGCGCAGGGCCATGATAGACTCATCATCCGAGGATGACGAGGAAGATCCCCCCCTGAAGATGGGGGGAAACATGAAGAAATGCCCCTCCCCGTACTGGGGAGGAGAAGAAAAGGAAGGCCGCCCCGTCGGGGGAGGCCGGGATGCCAAAGAAGGGAAAGGCGTACCTTCTCGATCACTCCACTACCGCTGCATATAGCGACGAGGAGTGGCTGCCTAGGGGCAAGCCCCGGGCGACGTCGTAAATATCTGCATTCTGTAATATTTTTTCATGCAACTTTGACCTCACGGCTTGTAATGCCAAACACGTATATGCAGTCCGGCCGGGTCCAATCTCAGGGTGTCCTCTTCGGAGGAGTCTCTGGGCGAGTCGGAGATGAATTCACTTCCAATGGCCACCTCCCCACGACCTGCGGATGACACCGAGGTGTTGTCCCAAAGGATACCGGAGCAGGAGGCGACGGTTCCGGAGACGCCCCAAGGAAAAATCTGAGATGCTGGGCACATGGGGGTAAGACCCCCATGGATTATGCTGATGGGAGCCACAGCAAGTCTGGCTCCCAGCCAGTTACTGCGCCGGAGCCTCCAAAGGTTCCGGATTCCAGAAGGCAGCCCCTCGCGAAGGAAAGCGAGCCAGACGTGCCGATGACCTCCGCCCAGCCGGAGGCATCGGATAATTTGTTGGAAGTGCTCCGAGGCGCTTCCATCGATGAGAAGCACTGTACTCTTATGAGTACCGTGATTGAGAAGGTTCGGTTTGCCAAGACCGGATTGACCGAAGCCTGCACCAGCCTACTAATAGGCTTTGACGTAAGTAATGAAAAAGTGTGAGGAAATATCACCTGATAGATAGTAGCCCCTGATACTCTGGTTGGTGTTCGGGAGGAAAAGCCAAACGAAGGGTCAACTAAAAAGCCACAGGAAGCTAATAGTACTTGTCTATGTGAACAAACAGGCATTGCTGCTGACCGCCGTTGCGCGCACGGCTGAGGCTGCCAGACTCAAGCGCGACCTGGGGCAGGCCAAAGAAGAGCTCGACCTCATGAAGAAGCAGCTCGAGGAGAACAAAGGTAAGTGAAACCCCGTCCGTGTGTCGTATAGAGGAGAAAAAATGATGATGCTAACAAAAAGCATCATGGTTTTTGATAGGAACCATGACTGAAGTGGTGGCCCTGAAGAAAGCACTGTCCGCAGCCGAAGCCAAGGCGGCTACGGAGCGCACCGAGCGCGAGAAGCAAGATGCTCGGGTAGGAGAGGTACATCAAGAGCTCCAAGAACTCGGCAAGAAGTTCGAGTCCTTGGAGCATGACTTCAAGACGCAAGAGTCTGACCTTGTGAAGGCCTTCCACAGCGCGACAGACGCCAAGGCCGAAGCCCAGAAGGATATCCAGGAGATCCAGGTGGCCAAGAAGATAGCGGAGGGTAAGGCATTTTTTATGCAAAGCAAGCATGTGGAGGAGTCATTTCTTTTACTTACACGAATTCAGAGCTCTCCAGGGGCATTCGCAGATCTTCCACGCAACATTTCGTATGCCGCGGAGTTCTATTGTGCTGAAGAGGGGAGCTCAACGGAGAAGATGTTCTGGTCCCAATACATTGGAACCGAACACCCGATGCCTCTAAGTGACCAACTAAAGCAATTGGTCGAACTCCACAATGCGGCCGAACTGGCCATGAAGGACCTTATAGTCCGGATGTGTCCTGGCGAGCCCCTGCCCGGCAGCTACCTTGGCCTGGTAAAGCGGATGGTGAATGCCTGTCCACGGCTAGAAGTTATCAAGCAGTCCATCTGTATTGAGGGTGCCCGACGGGCCTTTGCCCGCGCGAAGATGCATTGGGCCAAACTGGATGCTGAGAAGCTTGTGAAGGATGGACCCCCGGAGGGTAAGGAGCATCGCTACCCCAAAAAATATTATGATGGCATTATGAAAGGCGCTCGTCTTGTGGCAAATGAATGTACCATGAACATAATCTTTGAGTGAATGTACTCATGTCGTCTTTGTAATATGAGAACGAGTTATTTTGCGCTATATAATGATGTGTTTGATTTAAAATATTACCTTCTCTGCGGCCGTTTATCAAAATCTGAAAGTAGGCCAGTCGTCGGCTTCCGCCCCCTAGTAACTAGTACTGGGGTGTTCATGGAAAATCCAAACACTCTTTATCCAAATTGTTGGTCCTTTAAGGAGGTGTTTAGCGCAGCGAACAAGGCAATCGGACTATTTGGCTTTATAACTCTCACTTGGCCATAGAGGTCTATAATTTTAAATTTCGGTGAAGCCCTAGTATACGGAAGGCCGGACTTGGGTGCTATACACGCCTAAATTGGGGAAGGCCGATTCCTCACCTTAAGCGGAAAAAATCTTTAAGGATTTAGTACCTCGCGAACAGCGACCAGCTCTCGCCACATCATGACGGTTAGTTTTCGGCTTTCTCTACTGAGGTGCTCGTCCGGAAGAACCGGGACACAATCGCAGTAGTTCTCCCTGCGCTACCTTAGCCGATGTGACGGAACGTAAGGTACCAAAACAAGGGAGTCGGGCTAACCCAACTATTGACCCAAGACATGATTCAGAGCTGATGCATATAGTGCTATAAGTTCGGGGTGCCGCACTGTCGAAAGTCTTCGGTCATTTCTTGCCATGTTATGGGGCTCAAAAATAAAAAAGCCCCTGGTGCACGGATTGTACCAAAGTGTTCGGATCCAACATTGAATAAATATTCAAGGGAAAATATGAAGATAGTAATAAGGAGCTGACATTGTATACTATTTCCCATTGTTATTTGGATAATAAGGCAAGGCGTATGTGTACAATTAATGCATTAAGCGGAAAAAATAGGACGATTTGACATGTCCAATCCAAAGGCAGGCTGCATGCGGGTATGTAAAAATAGGTATAACGATCATTGAAAGAGACCACCTGGGTATTCCCTTGTGTGGAAAGCCTCTTGCCTCCCTGGTTTTCCCCTCAGTGATGAGTCCGATAGTCCGGTTCTCTGAAGGGGCTTCCCGAAAGTGGGGTCCTAAAAAGAAAGGAAGTTGAAGGATGTGCGGGCCTTGTAGGGGCTGAACCGCACTGTGAACTACATCATCGACTTTCCTCCGCATATGCCCATGGTATTTTGAGTGTGTAGTTGTGCACGCGTGGCACAAATGCCTCCTCAGTGGGGCTTTTGTGGAGGCCGCATTGCTAATCGAGCTCTTGGCATGCTTGACCATCCTGCTGCGGGGTGCTCCGGACTCGCTTGACGGTGCTCGGGGTTGTTGTTGCCGGATGGGCTATCTGTTGAAGAATATTGCTTTGTACTTCGGCCGCAAGTGCCGCAGTATGCTCTTCCGTACGGAGGGAGCGGTCTGTGTTTCCGTTGACTGTTGTAACCCTGCGTGGTCTGGGCATTTTGAGCTTGAGGTATGCATAGTGTGGTACCGCATTGAATCGAGCAAACGTAGTTCGTCCCAGTAGTGCATGACAGCCACTACGGAAAGGGACGCTGCAGAAGATTAACTCGCTTCGGAAATTATCCGAAGATCCGAAGACCACTTCCAATGTTATTGAGCCCGTACAGCGGGCCTCTACCCCTGCAATTACACCTTTGAAGGTGGTTTTGGGGGGTTTGATCCGTGATGGATCGATGCCGATTTTGCGCACTGTGTCCAGATAAAGCAGGTTCAGGCTGCTGCCACCGTCCATAAGGACTCGCGTGAGATGGAATCCGCCGATAATTGGGTCAAGGACCAATGCGGCTGAGCCGCTGTGACCGATGCTGGTGGGATGGTCCCTACGATCAAAGGTGATCGAGCAGGATGACCATGGGTTGAACTTTGGGGCGACAGGCTCCATTGCATAGACATCCCTAAGTGCATGCTTCTGCTCCCGTTTGGGGATGTGAGTGGCGTAGATCATGTTTACCGTTTTGACCTAGGGGGGAGATTTCTTCTGTCCTCCAGTGTTCGGACGCCGAGGCTCCTCGTCATCATCGCTGTGCAGTCCCTTGTCCTTGTCCTCGGCGTTTATCTTGTCGGCCTGCTTGAACAACCAGCAATCTTTGTTAGTGTGATTGGCTGGTTTATCAGGGGTGCCGTGAATCTAGCATGAGCGGTCGAGTATGCGGTCCAGACTGGACGATCCCGGGTTGTTTCTTTTAAATGGCTTCTTCCGCTGACCAGATTTGGAGTTGCTGAATCCGGCATTGACTGTCGTATCTTCGACATTGTCGCCATTGTTCCGACGCTTATGTCTATTGCATCGTGGCTTTCCGTTACTGTCGCGGATACGTGAAGTGCTAGAGTTTCCTGGCGCGGTGTTGTTGCGAGCCAGCCAGCTGTCCTCGCCCGTGCAAAAGCGGGTCATTAGTGTCGTGAGGGCCGCCATGGACTTCGGTTTTTCTTAGCCGAGGGGTCGGGCAAGCCACTCGTCACGGATATTATGCTTAAAGGCCGCTAGGGCCTCGGCGTCCGGACAGTCGACAATTTGGTTCTTTTTAGTTAGGAACCGAGTCCAGAATTTCCTGGCTAACTCTCCGGGCTGTTGGGTAATGTGACTTAAGTCATCAGCATCCGGTGGTCGCACGTAGGTGCCCTGGAAGTTGTCCAGGAATGCGTCCTCAGGATTTTCCCAACTGCCAATGGAGTTTGCTGGCAGGCTATTCAGCCAATGTCTGGCTGGCCCTTTAAGATTGAGTGGGAGATACTTGATAGCATGTAGGTCATCACCGCGAGCCATGTGAATGTGGAGAAGGAAATCTTTGATCCACACCACAGGGTCTGTTGTGCCATCGTATGACTCGATGTTGACGGGTTTAAACCCTTCTGGGAATTCATGTTCCATTACTTCATCAGTGAAGCAGAGGGGGTGTGCGGCGCCTTTGTGCTGGGCTATATCACAACGCAGCCCGGCTAGGTCTGGTCGGTTATGTTCGGCCTGGCCGGATTTATTATTAGTGTATCCGGCATGACGATCATCGTCATGTGTTGTGGCGCGCCCTTGTGATCCGTAGATCGATCTTAGTTGTCCTGCATTGTTTTCCAATGTGTCTCGCAGGTCCTGCGTGTTGCCCCGGGCCATGGTGGACTGGCGTGGGGGTGCGGGATGGTACGTCGTTTTATCCCGGCCACGAGGTGGCCGGTCAGCCTCATCTTGTGTTGGAAGTTCAGGCACTTCGGCCTCTTCTTCTAGCGATTTATGCTTTGGTTATACCCTAATGGGGGGCTCGAGTCCGTATTCCTCGGCCGCCAGGACGTCGGTCCATCTGTCCGCGAGCAGATCTTGATCAGCTTGGAGTTGCTGTTGTTTCTTTTTCAGGCTTCTTGCAGTGGCTATACGCCGACGCTTGAAGTGCTCCTGCTCTATGGGATCCTCCGGTACGCCGAATTTGTCGTTGCCGAGGCTCACCTCGTCTTCGGAGGGAGGTATATAGTTATCATCCTCCAAGTATCCATCCGCCGCCTGTTCATCTGGGCTAACCTACCCATGTTCCTGTTCGGCTTGCTCGAAGGTGGGCTGATCAGGATTGTATTCCTCTTCGGCGCCATCTGGATTTTCTTCTCCAGTGCCGGTGTTGCTGTGCCCGGGCTTGGAGCGGCGTCGATGACGCCCATGCTTTGATTTCTTCCCTGAGGGGTTATCTCCTTTTTGCCTCATCGCCATTGTTTTCTTTGGGATTGTCCACCATATATATATATATATATATATATATATATATATATATATATATATATCATACGAAGAGGTGGCAGTCTAGCGCACTGTGGGCGGTGGTTCCTTTTTTTCTCCCACATCGTTGTCTATACCGTCGATGTCTTCGGAGTCAAAGTTAAGCACGTCAGTCAAATCATCGACCGTGGCTATGAAGTGGGTGGTGGGTGGGTGACGAATTTCTTCGTCGCCTGCTTCCCACTCGAGCCGAACATAGTTCGGCCAGGAATCTCCTGACAGAGAGAGAGAGAGAGACCTTAATGAATTTAGCACATCGCCAAAGGGGGAGTGCTGAAAGATATCCGCGGCAGTGAACTCCATGATTGGGGCCCAATCAGATTAGATGGGCATGGGTGCACGCGGTCCGGAACCCTTGACCGAAGACAAGTCCGGGGGTCCGGAGACAGAGATCTCCTTAGGAGCGGAGTCTGTGTTCGGCTCCAACATCGAGGAGTGTGCGGCCTCCGGGGCGGGGTCCATCCACCCGTCCTCGGAAGGCACGATCCGCTTTGGAACGAAGTCCTGTGCTGTAGCAGGCGTGATGTTCCGACTACCGTCCTACGGCAGATCTAGGTCATGCACATGGTGATCATTCGGCGCCCCTGACATGGGCCCAAATCCGTCGAAGATCAAGTCTCCGCGGATGTCGGCAGTGTAGTTTAGGTTTCCAGACCTGACCTGATGGCTAGGGGCATAGCTGTTGATCTGCTCTAGACGGCCAAGCGAGTTGGCCCAGAGTGTGAAGCCGCCGAACACGAAAAATTGTCCGGGGATAGAAGTCTCACCCTGGATGGCGTTGTTGAAGGTTGGAGAGGCCATCGAGCCTTACAGTGACGACACAAAGGAACTCTCAATGAAATCACCAATGTCGGTGTCAATACCGGCGGATCTCGGGTAGGGGGTCCCGAACTGTGCGTCTAAAGCTAATGGTAACAGGAGACTGGGGATACGATGTTTACCACTAGAGGAGAGACAACATACATCTCAACAAAATATCGAACGAATACCAAATTCACATGACTACTAATAGCAAGAATTCACCCATGTCCTCAGGAACAAACGTAACTACTCACAAAGCATATTCATGTTCATAATCAGGGGGGTATTAATATGCATTAAGGACCAGAACATATGATCTTCCATCAAATAAACAAACTAGCATCAACTACAAGGAGTAATCAACACTACTAGCAACCCATAGGTACCAATCTGAGGTTTTGGTACAAAGATTGGATACAAGAGATGAACTAGGGTTTGAGAGGATATTGTGTTGGTGAAGATGTTGATGGAGATTGACCCCTTCCTGATGAGAGGATCGTTGGTGATGACGATGGTGATGATTTCCCCCTCCCAGAGGGAAGTTTCCCCGGTAGAACAACTCCGCCGGAGCCCTAGATTGTTTCCGCCAAGGTTCCACCTCGTGGCGGCGGAGTTTCGTCCCATGAGCTTGCTTATGATTTTTTCCTGGGTAAAAGACTTCATATAGCAGAAGATGGGCACCGGAGGGCTTCCAAGTGTCCCACAAGGCAGGGGGTGCGCCCAGGGCAGTAGGGCACGCCCCCCACCCTCGTGGGTGATGGGTGGCCCCCGCTCAGGTATTTTTTCCGCTGAATATTTTTTATTAATTCGCAAAATGACTTTCGTGGAGTTTCCTGACTTTTTGAGTTGTGTAGAATAGGTCTCCAATATTTGCTCCTTTTCCAGCCCAGAATCCCAGCTGCCGGCATTCTCCCTCTTTATGTAAACCTTGTATAATAAGAGAGAATAGCCATAAGTATTGTGGCATAACGTGAAATAACAGCCCATAATGCAATAAATATCGATATAAAATGGACGTATCAACTCCCCCAAGCTTAGACCTCGCTTGTCCTCAAGCGGAAGCCGATATCAAAAAATATGTCCACATGTTTAGAGAGAGAGGTGTCGATAAAAATAAAATAAGTACATGAGGGCATCATGATCATTCTTATAACAACATATATATATATATATATATATTGTCATATGATTTCTTATGCTCAAGTAACAATCTATTCACAATGTCAACTATGATTCAAAAACTTCATTGAGAACTAACAAACTATAATCTCAGTCATTGAAGCAATTGCAATTTATCATAACATCGGAAAGAGTCAATATAAGAGCTTTTCAGCAAGTCCACATACTCAACTATCATTTAGTCTTCCACAATTGCTAACACTCACTCAATACTTATGGTTATGGAGTTTTAATCAGACACAGAGAAAGATAGGGGCTTATTGTGTTGCCTCCAACCTTTTACCTCAAGGGTAATGTCAACAATAATAGTTCATGCTAACTTACATCCAATTGGATATATATATATATCAGGATCTTTCCAACATGAGGTGCTTGCCAAAGGATAGAATGTAAAAATGAAAGGTGAAGATCACCTTGACTCTTGCATAATGTAAAATATAGGCCCATCGCAGAGGGAAACAGAGGTTTTCATGTGCTTTTAGGGTTGGATGCACGAAATCTTAATGCAGAAGAACGTTACTTTATATTGCCAATTGTGATACGAACCTTTATTATGCAGTTCGTCGCTTTTATTACTTCCATATCACAAGATCGTATAAAGCTTATTTTCTGCACACTAAGAAGTCATACATATTTAGAGAGCAATTTTTATTGCATGCAACATGACAACTTACTTGAAGGATCTTACTCAATCGATAGGTAGGTATGGTGGACTCTCATGACAAACTTGAGTTTAAGGATATTTGGAAGCACAAGTAGTATTTCTACTTGGTGCAAGGAATTCTACTAGCATGAGGGGGAAAGGCAAGCTCGGCATGTTTGAATGATCCATGACAATATACTTTAACTGAGATGCGAGAAAACATAACCCATTACGTTGTCTTCCTTGTCCAACATCAACTCCTTAGCATGTCATACTTTAATGAGTTCTCACAATCATAAAAGATGTCCAAGATAGTATATTTATATGTGAAAACCTCTCTTTCTTTATTACTTCCTATTAATTGCTGCAATGACCAAAACTATGTTTGCCAACTCTCAACAACTTTTAATCATCATACTCTTTATATGTGAAGTCATTACTATCCATAAGATCAATATTATCTCTTTTATTTCTTTTTACTCTTTTATGCACTTAAGATCATAGCAAGATAGCAAAGCCCTTGACTCAACACTAATCTTTATTATATATAGCTTACAGACTCGATTACATAGAGGGGTCACAAAGTAAAACTCAAAACTAATTCATACCAAAACTTTATTCTACTAGATCAAGATATTACCAAAAGGATCGAACTAAGTAAAACGGTAAATATAGGAGTGTGATGGTGATACAATACCGGGGCACCTCCCCCAAGCTTGGCAGTGGCCAAGGGGAGTGCCCATACCCATGTGTTTATGTCCTCTAAGGTGGTGATGTAGGCTTCCTCCTCAATTTGCACTTGAGGATGGAATTTTGCTCCCTTAGATCATCAATCTCCTGCTCAAGGCCTAATATCCTTTTGCATAGTTCATGTTTGTTTTCCTGCAAGATACAAAAAGGAATAAACTCGATCTTTGGTTCCTTTGTTCTATCAGGTAGGCTTGACCTTTTAAACTCCACATGCATGTCCCCAGGTTGAGGTAATGGGACTTCATCTTCATCTGAGCTCGTCTCCTCCTTTCCCTTAGGCTCGTAGTCTTCTTCTTCCTCAGTGGTCCAGCCAGAGTGCTCCACGTCTCCATAGACCTTAGGCTCTGCAAGGTAATCAGCCACATAGCTTTCTCCCTCTGAATCCTGGGATGACATATTGCTCTAATCTATGGCAAAAACAGCTCAAGACAAAAACATAGCATTTTTGCGTGATATAATGGTCAAAACCATCTTGAGATTATATAATGAATTTTTACCAACCAAAAGAAGTATCTTGCAAGAATACGGAGTCCGGAGAGCACACGAGGTGCCCACGAGGTAGGGGGCGTGCCCTGTCGGTGTCAAAACCAGCGGATCTCGGGTAGGGGGTCCCGAATGGTGCATCTAAGGCTAATGGTAACAGGAGGCAGGGGACACGATGTTTTACCCAGGTTTGGGCCCTCTCGATGGAGGTAATACCCTACTTCCTGCTTGATTGATCTTGATGATATGAGTATTACAAGAGTTGATCTACCACGAGATCGTAGAGGCTAAACCCTAGAAGCTAGCCTATGATTATGA
The DNA here is from genome assembly GCF_018294505.1 of Triticum aestivum. NCBI lineage: Eukaryota > Viridiplantae > Streptophyta > Magnoliopsida > Poales > Poaceae > Triticum > Triticum aestivum. The sequence goes on along the minus strand of NC_057795.1, from coordinate 634,062,551 downwards.
TTGTTGTTGTCCTACAGACTAAACCCTCCGGTTTATATAGACACCAGAGGGGGCTAGGGTTACACAGAGTCAGTTACAGAGAAGGAGATCTACATATCCGAATTGCCAAGCTTGCCTTCCATGCAAAGGAGAGTCCCATCTGGACACGGGACGAAGTCTTCAATCTTGTATCTTCATAGTCCAACAGTCCGGCCAAAGTATATAGTCCGGTTGTCTGAGGACCCCTTAATCCAGGACTCCCTCAGTAGCCCCTGAACCAGGCTTCAATGACGATGAGTCCGGCGTGCAGATTGTCTTCGGCATTGCAAGGCGGGTTCTTCTCCAAATCCCCGATAGTATTGTTGCAACGAGCAGTGTCCGGCTCCTCATCAATGTCGCGCTCCTCGGCTTCTGCGCTTTAAAAATGGTTGTCTCCACGTGTCAAGTGGATGCGAGAAGTCGAGGCGTTTTTACATTTGCCACCCCGACCATGCGAGTGAATCATCTATTTAATGAGACGGGGATCCTCAGATCCAAACCACACCATCTCCTCCCAGCGAGTATTCATCAGAGCGTGCCCGGAAGAATCCATACCACCATGGCCGGTCGTCGCGGTTCCTCCTCTCGCTCCCGTAGCACTAGGCCAGGCGATTGGGAGAAATGTTCTGTCCCCCACAGCCGACTAGTAGAGTTGCAGACCAAGGGGTTTCTCCCGCCTGCGTACATGGTCCCCGTCGAGCTGGACTAGCGACTTATAATGGCAGGAAGCAAGCAGAGAGCTCTCCAAACCCAATCAAGGGAGAGCGGGTATGCTTTGTCCCCTATTTGCTGAGGGGACTCGGATTTCCAATCCATCCTTTCCTCTGCGGGCTCTTGGAGTTCTATGGCCTACAGCTGCATAACTTTACCCCAGCCTCCATACTGCATCTCGCAGGCTACATTGCCTTCTGCGAGCTATTTCCGGGTTCTGAAGCCCATTTCAAGCTGTGGAAGAGGCTATTCTGCCTCATACCCCGCACTCAAGAGGGTTCGGTATATCAAGTGGGCGGAGCCAAAATATGGCGCATCGCCGGGACCGGATACCTATCTAGTACCCTAAAGAAGACATCCGAAGACTAGCCTTCGGAGTGGTTCTACATGGAGGATGTCCCTCTTCCAGAACCTATGCGGAAAGGCCTTCCCGAGTTCGTGAATGCCCCGTTGAAGAAACGCGATAACTGGCGCCCCAGGAGCCCCCAGGAGGAAGATAACAGAGAGATGCTTTTCCTGATGAACAAGATAAATACGCTGGCCAAATCAGGACTGACAATAATTGAGGTCATGTCCATATGTATAATGCGGGGAGTGCAGCCACTACAATATCGGGGGAAACCCATGTGGCACTTCAATGGAGAAGACGATGCCACCCTCAGCGGCCGTAAAGGTCCGGACTCTCCCGCCGCTCTGGCGAAGATACTATCTGATTTGTACAAAGGAGAAGAGGAGGAGTTCATCCATATCAAGCCACGGGATGGATTATCCATGTACAACCCCCCAAGCTGGGTGAGTCGCTATCTTTTATTCCAGTTTTTCCCACTGTTTTAGCACAAATGTTAACTTCGTCAATCCATAGCAGGAACTGTGAAGAGCCATGAAGGATGTTCACAGCCCATCTCCACAGCCAGAGGACCCCAACCGCGCTCTCGACTCCGGTCTCAAAGAAGATCCGGACACATTTGTGGAGGTTGTTGACAGGACATTTTATCAGTTAAGCTGCGATGGTGTGATGGTGGCCATCATAGCTGATTATCCTGGCCTACTCCCTGTGTCCCAGGTAAGTAAAGCCAGAGTCCCAACTTCCAAAAAGGATTCCCTCTTTACACTTCACCCACCGCACATGTATTGTGTTTTACAGGGAAGGCCGTCGAGGCGCCAAGTCGAACCCGCAGTGACTCGCCAACAAGGGGCACCGAAGTCGGGTAGGCTTAAAAGGAAGGCAGTTAGGACCAAGACGCCGTTGCAAAGGTATGTTTAAAAACCTGCCACGAAATTATCATCGTTAAAATATAACAATGTCCACTGTCTTCTGACAGAAAAAGCGCTCGCCGAATTACATCCGGAGAGCCTGCCGGTCACGCCTCCACCAGCCAAACTCAAGGGCGGAGGTCAACGCGGATGATCCTCCAACAGAGGATGCGGATAGATTTTCCGCTACAAACTCTGAAGTGGAGAGCGCCATGAATCATAGACGCCGTCGGGCTGCACTACGCGACCCTACTTTCTCTGAAGAGGCATTTGATGCCTTCAACTCAGGGGCCGTGTACATCCGGGCTTCTCAAGGTGGCCTCGCCAGGGCCATGGACCAGTACGTAAAGGATATACGGGTAAGAAAATTTAATAAGTATATATATATATCAGTAGCCCCTGAGACTTAAAACAGTTGGCACAACTGATTTAAGGATCCTCGTGTGCATAAGTTCTGACAAAGAAGAATACCCAACTATCTAAAGAGCTGGAGGAGAGCAAGGCCCAACTCCAGGCCACAATTGCCGTGATGGAGGAGTCTACAAAGGCCCCTGCTGGTAATACTTGTTTTGTTCGGAAATAATGGAATGTACCAGTTTAGTATTCGGCATGAATGCAAATCTAACAATAGATTCTGCAGACAATCCCGGAGGCAGTCCGGAGATCGTATCATAGGATGAGCAACATGTTCGGTGACAGCTGAAGGCTGGCAAGCGTGTGCTTACCAAGGTTATAAAGGAGAAAGATACTCTCCAGGACGCGAACACCCGACTGGACGTCGAATTAAAGGATGTTCGGGCCCAGCTTGCTGACTCCGTAAAGGAGAATAGGAGGCTTCGGCGCGGCATATTCAGTAAGTGTTCTAACGAACCATTATAACGTTCGGCGAAGAAGTGTGCTAACAGAAATATGTCTATAGGTATGTTGACAGGTCATCCCGAAGAGGAGATGCCTAGCTCTGCCGGTGATCTCCTGCAGGAGCTCTCACAACTGCATGAACAAGTTCGGCAGGTGATGCAGGGTATTGCCCAGGCCTTATGGCCATCCGTCTCCCTGCCAGGAGGCATGGGGGAGCTTGTGGAGATGCTCAAGGGAGCGTGGCAGCGCTTCCGATTATGGAAAATATCGTCCTGCCGACAAGGTGCAAGGGAAGCCCGGGCCATGGTGAAGACGCGGTACACCAAGGCTGACCTGAACCACATGGCTGTGGTCGGACCTGTAGGGTCAGATGGGAAGGGGAACCCTGTACATCTGGTGTATGACCAGGTAGCATTAGCCTCTAAGTATTCCTAATAGGACTGTAGGCTAGACAACCTGTTGGATGGTATAGAAGAAGAATTTAGTCAGTCTAAGTGACTTTGTACTTTGAAGTACACATTTTTTCCCTAGCCGGATTATAAATCATTTGTCTTGGCTGACCTTTTCACTTCAACCTCTGGACCCGACAGTCCGGAGTGTATCCGAATACCTGCTCAGTTATGTAAAAACTGGGGCACGTTTGGAAACCAAGCGTAGGGGTCATAAGTGCTTGAACAGACAAGTACCCAACTAGTTATGTTATATTACATGGGTAGTAGAAACATCTTCCAGGGACAATAGTTATGTTAAGGGTTCCTTTCCCTGGGTGCGCATGCATTAATGTGCATGTCTGAACTGCGAAAAATGACGCAGGATATAAGCATCTAGGGGCATATTTTGTAATAGGTAAAAGACATCTTTTGTTCACCGACCGAATATTCCCTTAAGAACGCTAGCTTTTGGCTTCACCCAGTCTAAGGTACACATCCGGCTGACCCGGCAGTAACAACCGCAGAGGTGCTTCCCTTATGCCCTAGCCGAATTAACGGTAACGTAGGGCATAAACAAAAGAGCCAGGCAACCCATCTTAGCCAAAACTTAAGTCATATCGATGCATATAATGGTGAAAAAGGCACATATGGGGAAATGACAGATATGTGGTGGGTATAAAGTCCAGAAGGTAACTATGTTAAGCTTGTGTATAAGAAGCCCCCATGTATATTGAGCGTGCATAGCGCGGCAAGAGTGTTCGGACAAAGCGTTCTTGAAGCTTTTAAAGCTATACATAAAAAGGAGAGAGAGAGATGATAAAAGGGAAGATGGAGGTAAGGAGACAAACACAGAGTTCGGCACTAGGCATAGAATCTTCGGAGCCTGGCCGCGTTCCATGGGTTTGGCTCGAGTCGATTATCTGATGCGTCACGCAGGCGGTACGCACCTCCAGTGAGAACTTTGTCAATGATGAAGGGACCCTCCCACTTGGGCTTGAGCTTGTCTTTTTTCTTCTCTGGTAGGCGTAGAACAAGTTCACCAATGTTATAAGTTTTGGCCCGCACTTCTCTGCTTTGATACCTTCGAGCCTGCTGTTGATAGAATGCGAAACGGGCCTTTGCAACGTCACGCTCCTCCTCCAGGGCATCTAAGCTTACCTGCCGATCCAACTCGGCTTCTCTCTCTTCATACATGCGCACTCTAGGTGAGTCATGGATGATATCGCAGGGTAGCACTGCCTCTACACTGTACACCATAAAGAATGGTGTGTATCCGGTTGTGCGATTTGGCGTGGTCTGCAGCCCCCATAGTACGGAGTCGAGCTCCTCGACCCAGTGCGTATCTGATTCCTTCAAGGATTGCACTAGTCTGCGTTTAATTCCACTCATAATAAGACCATTTTCTCGTTCGACTTGACCATTTGTTTGGGGGTGATAGACGGAGGCGTAGTCAAGTTTTATGCCCATTTTGCTGCACCAGGTTTTCACTTCATCGGCTATAAAGTTTGAGCCGTTGTCGGTGATGATGCTGTGGGGGACACCGTAGCGGTGTACGACCCCGGATATAAAGTCTATCACTGGTCCGAATTCGGCCGTTTTAACTGGTTTGGCTTCTATCCATTTGGTGAATTTATCGATCATGACCAACAAGTATTTCCTCTTATGGCTTTGTCCTTTAAGGGGTCCAACCATATCGAGCCCCAGACCGCAAAGGGCCAAGTTATGGGGATTGTTTGGAGGGCGGTGGGTGGCATATGGCTTTTATTTGCAAAAGCTGGCAACCGACGCAATGTTGGACAAGGTCTTGTGCATCTGCCCAGGCTGTCGGCCAGTAGAAACCTGTATGGAAGGCCTTGCTTACGAGCGCCTGAGCTGCGGCATGGTGGCCGCTGAGTTCGGCATGAATTTTGGCCAGGAGCTGGCGCCCTTCCTCTTCGGAGATGCATCTTTGGAGCACTCTGGTCGCGCTTTTCTTATAAAGCTCTCCCTCATGGACTTTGTAGACTTTAGAGCGCCGCACAATGCAGCGTGCCTCATTTTGGTCCTCCGGGAGTTCCTGCCTGTTTAAGTAGGCTAGGAAGGGCTCCATCCACGGGGCGATGACCGACATTATCACATGGGCCGAAGGTGTGATTTCGGTGGCGGAGCCTCCGATTACATCAGATTATTCAGGATCTGGGGTTGTATGTGGATCCGGACTGGTATTGCATGTCTCCCCTTCACATACCATGGATGGCTTGAACAGCCTTTCCAAGAAAATATTTGGTGGGACGGGGTCGCGTTTAGCGCCTATGCGGGCGAGAATATCAACCGCTTGATTATTTTCTCGAACCACATGGTGGAATTTGAGCCCCTCGAATCGAGCTGACATTTTGAGAACGGCATTGCGGTAGGCCGCCATTTTAGGGTACTTGGCGTCAAAGTCTCCATTTATTTGAGCTATTGCGAGATTTGAATCCCCACGCACTTTTAGGTGTTGAATGCCCATGGAGATTGCCATCCGAAGACAGTGCAACAATGCCTTATACTCGGCTGCGTTGTTGGAATCTATGTAGAGTATTTGGAGTACGTATTGGACTGTATCTCCGGTGGGGGACATCAGGACGAAGCCAGCCCCTAGACTAGCTAGCATCTTAGAGCCATCAAAGTGCATGATCCAATTGGAGTACGCGCCATACTCTTTAGGGAGTTCGGCTTCTGTCCATTCGGCGACGAAGTCAGCCAGTACTTGCGACTTAATGGCTCGCCTTGGTTTGTATGTTATGTTGAACGGGAGGAGCTCGATAGCCCATTTAGCAATCCGGCCCGTGTCATCGCGGTTATTTATTATGTCGTTGAGTGGTACTTCAGAGGCCACCGTGATTGAACACTCTTGAAAGTAGTGTCATAGTTTTCGGGATGCATGAAGACCGCGTATGCTATCTTTTGATAGTGTGGGTATCGTTACTTGCATGGAGTGAGCAAAGTGGATATGTAGTATACCGGCTTTTGTAGTGGGAATTTATGTCCATCTGTCTCTCGTTCGACGACGAGCACTGCGCTTACAACCTGGTGTGTTGCAGCTATGAATAGTAGCATGGGTTTGCTGACTTTTGGCGCTGCCAGGATTGGATTGGTGGCCAAGAGGGATTTTATTTCTTCCAGCCCAACCATAGCCTCATCCGTCCACTCGAAGTGTTCGGTGCGTCGAAGAAGGCAATAAAGAGGTAGTGCCTTTTCTCCTAATCGGGAGATAAAGCGGCTTAGGGCGGCCACGCATCCAGTTAATTTCTAGATTTGCTTGAGGTCTGTTGGGATAGCCAACTGTGACAGAGCTCGGATTTTAGTCGGGTTTGCTTTGATTCCTCTATTGGAAACAATGAAGCCGAAGAGCTTTCCGGCTGGCACGCCGAAAACAGATTTTTCCGGTTGAGCTTGATGTCATATGTTCGGAGATTGTCGAACATAAGCCTGAAGTCATCTGTTAATGATTCGACGTGTCTGGTTTTGATGACCACAACGTCTATGTAAGCCTCCACTATTTTGCCGATTTGTGTTTCTAGGTATGTTTGAATCATGCGTTGATAGGTTGCACCAGCGTTTTTGAGCCTGACAGGCATGGTGTTAAAACAGAAGGGACCGTATGGAGTGATAAATGCCGTTGCGGCTTGATCGGGCTCCGCCATCTTGATTTGATGGTATCCGGAGTATGCGTCGAGGAAACACAATGTGTTGTGTCCTATGGTAGCGTCGATAATTTGATCAATGCGGGGTAGGGGGAAGGGATCCTTAGGGCAAGCCTTATTAAGGTCTTTGAAATCGACGCATAGGCGCCAGGATTTGTCCTTCTTTGGTACCATCACAAGGTTTGCTAGCCAATCCGGATGTTTTATTTCTCTGATGAATCTGGCTTCGAGTAGCGTGGCTATCTCTTCTCCCATGGCTTGTCGCTTGGGTTCTGAAAAGCGCCGAAGAGTTTGCTTGGCCGGCTTGTATCCCTTTAGTATGTTTAGGCTATGTTCGGCCATCCTGCGTGGGATACCTGGCATGTCTGAAGGATGCTAGGTGAAGATGTCCCAATTCTCGCGCAAGAACTCTCGTAGTGCGGCATCTATTGTGGGGTTCAGCTGTGCCCCGATTGATGTTGTTTTTGTAGGGTCCGTTGGGTAGACCTGGAATTTGACTACTTCGTCTATTGGTTTAAAAGAGGTGGACTTGGGTCGTTTGTCGAGTATCATGTCGTCCCTGTCCACTGCGGAGTGCAGCGCAGTTAACTCTTCGGCCGCGAGAGCTTCGGATAATGCCTCCAGGGCTAGTGCGGCGGTTTTATTTTCAGCGCGGAGTGCTATGTACGGATCACTGGCTAGGGTGATAATTCCATTGGACCCCGACATCTTGAGCTTCATGTACCCGTAATGGGGTATAGCTTGGAAGCTAGTGAATGCCTCCCACCCTAAAAGGGCGTGGTATCCGCTGCTAAACGGGGCCACTTGGAATGTGATTTCTTCAGACCTATAATTCTCCGGAGTGCCGAATACCACATCCAGTGTGATTTTTTCCGCGCATCGTGCCTCTCGACTAGGGATGATTCCTCTGAAGGTCATGCTGCTTTGCTCAATGCGGCTCTTATCTATTTCCATTTTGTTAAGAGTTTCCTCATAGATGAGGTTTAATCCGATGCCGCCGTCCACAATTGGACTAAGGACCAAAGCAGCTGGTGCTCGGACTGTTCGGAATTGAGGTTCGTTGCTGGCATTGAAGGTTATGGCCGTATCGTTCCATGGATTTATTGCTGCGACGTGGCAGACTTCAGCGAGGCTGCAGAGCGCTCGCTTGCGCCTGTTGTTTGAGGCGAAAGTCTTGAAGACTGTCAGTACTTTATTGTTATTTTCTGTGGGCTGGTGCTCTACGGTATTGTTGATGAGAAGGTCCTCGCCGCTCTTGGCCACCTGCCGGAGTATCCAACATGCTCTAAGGCTGTGTGTTGGTATGATGCCCGGTGTACTGTGAATTTTGCATGGCCTGTTGAGCCATCCCTCCAGTACGGTTCCATGCCTTATAGAGGGCTTTGGCTTCTTTGTAATTGGGTTGGGTGGCTTGCGAGAGCGCACCCTTTTAGTTTGGACGAGGGGTTTAGTTAGGGCCGGAGGATCCCAGAATATTGCTTGGGTTTTCCAGGCACTTTCCATCGCATAGTACTTCTGTATTATGGCCGCCAAGTCGCCAAAATGTGCTATGTCATGGCGACTTATGGCATTGAGAATTCCCTTGTTCGTGTAATTTTTGCAAAAGAATAAGATTGCGTCTTCCTCGTGACAATCCTTAACCTTGCTCATTACAAGGAGGAATCTGGCCCAGAAGTAGTGTACTGTCTCTTCGGGCTCTTCTCTGATGTGGAAAAGATCACTTGTGTCTGGGTGGGTGGGTAGACTTAAGTCCACATCCAGCCCCAATCTGAGACCCAGAGGCATGGGAGCTCCCGATCTTGGTAGCTCGGGCTCCAGGATGTTGCCCAATATTTGTGGCCCGCTGCCCGATTCTAAGTTCGGAGCCTGGTCCACGTCCTCCCGTAGACGGGTATCCGGCTCGGAGAGCTCGAGAATTCGGACATAGTTCGTCCTCGAAATAGAGGAAGAATTGTTGTTTTGTTCCTCCACGACCACTATTCTATGGGTGATCGGCGGAGACTTAATCTCCCTTAGGTCGGGTTTAAGCCCAATCCGATCATAGTCTGTAGCGACTCCCAGGGCGGCAATGCGATCCAAGAGCTCGTTTAGAGAGGAGAGCCCCATTGGATCCATCTCTACTTAGTGAATTCCGGGCTGACATGGAGGATATTCTTGATGACCTGAGAAGTCATCATCGGCGCGGCGGCCAAATGGGCGGCCATGGCGAAACCACCCAGCCGGAGAGTTTGGTCTGCGGCCAGGGATCCTCCAGAGGTGATGTTGTCCTTGACAACAAGGCGAGCCATCAAGCCTTGTAGCGACGGCACAGTGGAACTCTCAATGAAAGCACCAATGTCGGTGTCAAAACCGGCGGATCTCGGGTAGGGGGTGCCGAATGGTGCGTCTAAGGCTAATGGTAACAGGAGGCAGGGAACACGATGTTTTACCCAGGTTCGGGCCCTCTCGATGGAGGTAATACCCTACTTCGTCCTTGATTGATCTTGATGATATGAGTATTACAAGAGTTGATCTACCATGAGATCGTAGAGGCTAAACCCTAGAAGCTAGCCTACGATTATGATTGTTGTTGTCCTACGGACTAAACCCTCCAGTTTATATAGACACCGGAGGGGGCTAGGGTTACACAGAGTCAGTTATAGAGAAGGAGATCTACATATCCGAATTGCCAAGCTTTCCTTCCACGCAAAGGAGAGTCCCATCTGGACACGGGACGAAGTCTTCAATCTTGTATCTTCATAGTCCAATAGTCCGGCCAAAGTATATAGTCCGGCTGTCCAAGAACCCCTTAATCTAGGACTCCCTCATGCCCAGGGGGTAGGGCGTGCCCTCCACCCTCGTGGATGCCTCGTTTCTTTCTCTTACTACTTCTTATTTTCCTATTTCATTAAATATTCCAAAGCGGAGAAAAATTGCTATTAGAATTGTTTTGGAGTCGGTTTACTTACCGTACCACATACCTATTCCTTTTCGGAGTATGAAACATTCTGGAAAGTGTCCCTTATGTATTCCTCCGAGATTACGGTTTTAATAACATTAGTTTCAACATTTATAGGATTACCTGAGATATAATGTTTGATTCTTTGACCGTTCACCACCTTCGGATTTGTGCCTTTGAAGTTGTTGATTTTTATGGCATCAGAACGATAGACCTCCTCGATAACATAAGGGCCTTCCCATTTAGAGAGAAGTTTTCCTGCAAAAAATCTTAAGCGAGAGTTGAATAGAAATACATAGTCACCTACATTAAACTCACGCTTTTGTATCCTCTTGTCATGCCATCTTTTAACTTTTTCTTTAAACAGTTTGGCATTCTCGTAGGCTTGGGTTCTCCATTCATCAAGTGAGCTAATGTCAAATAACCTCTTCTCCCCGGCAAGTTTGAAATCATAATTGAGCTCTTTAATGGCCCAATATGCCTTATGTTCTAGTTCGAGAGGTAAATGACATGCTTTTCCATAAACCATTTTATACGGAGACATACCCATAGGATTCTTATATGCAGTTCTATAAGCCCATAATGCATCATCAAGTTTCTTGGACCAATTCTTTCTAGATCTATTAACAATCTTTTGCAAAATTGATTTGAGCTTTCTATTACTCAATTCTACTTGACCACTAGACTGTGGGTGATATGGAGATGCAATGGTATGATTAACATCATACTTAGCAAGCATTTTACGGAAATCACCATGAATGAAATGTGAACCACCATCAGTCATTAAGTATTTAGGGACTCCAAACATCGGAAAAATAACTTCTTTAAGCATCTTAATAGAGGTGTTATGATCAGCACTACTAGTTGGAATAGCATCTACCCACTTAGTAACTTAATCAACAACAACTAAAATATGTGTATATCCATTAGAGGAAGGAAACGGTCCCACATAATCAAAGCCCCAAACATCAAATGGTTCAATAACAAGAGAATAATTCATAGGCATTTCTTGACATCTACTAATATTACCAATTCTTTGACATTCATCACAAGACAAGACAAACTTACGGGCATCTTTGAAGAGAGTAGGCCAATAAAAACCAGATTGTAATACCTTATGTGCAGTTCTATCTCCAGCGTGGTGTCCTCCATATGACTCGGAGTGACACTTGCGTAGGATCTGTTCTTGTTCATGCTCAGGTAGACAACGTCTAATAACACCATCTACTACTTCTTTATAAAGGTGTGGGTCATCCCAGAAGTAATGTCTTAAAGCATAGAAGAACTTTTTCTTTTGCTGGTATGTGAAACTAGGTGGTATGAATTTAGCAACAATGTAATTAGCGTAATCAGCATACCATGGAGCAGTTCGAGAAGCATTTATGACAGCTAATTGCTCATCAGGAAAGCTATCATTAATAGGTAGTGGGTCATCAAGAACATTCTCTAACCTAGACAAGTTGTCTGCAACAAGGTTCTTAGCTCCCTTTCTATCAATAATATGCAAATCAAATTCTTGTAGCAAGAGAACCCATCTAGTAAGTCTAGGTTTAGCATCTTTCTATTCCATAAGATATTTGATAGCAGCATGATCAGTGTGAACGGTTACTTTAGAATCAACAATGTAAGGCATGAACTTACCACAACAAATACAACTGCTAAGAATTCTATTTCAGTAGTAGCATAATTTCTCTGAGCAGTGTCTAGAGTTTTACTAGCATATTGAATAACATTTAGTTTCTTATCAACTCTTTGTCCTAGAACAACACCTACAGCATAATCGCTAGCATCACACATAATTTCAAAAGGTAAATTTCAATCAGGTTGCTAAACAATAGGTGCAGAAATCAAAGCTTTCTTAAGTATTTCAAACGCTTCTACACAATCATCATCAAAGACAAAACGAATATCTTTTTGTAATAGATTAGTCAGAGGCCTAGAAATTTTAGAAAAGTCCTTAATGAACCTCCTATAAAAACCGGCATGACCAAGGAAACTTCTTATACCTTTAATTTCCTTGGGACATGGCATATTTTCGATAGCATCAACCTTAGCTTTATCAACTTCAATGCCTTTCTCAGAAATTTTATGCCCCAAGACAATGCCTTCATTAACCATAAAGTGGCACTTTTCCCAATTCAAGACAAGACTAGTATCTTCACATCTCTGCAAAACTCGATCAAGGTTGCTCAAGCAATCATCAAAAGAGGATCCATAAATGGAGAAATCATCCATGAATACCTCACAAATCTTTTAACAAAAGTCAGAGAATATAGCCATCATGCATCTTTGAAAGGTAGCAGGTGCATTACATAAACCAAAAGGCATACACCTATAAGAAAAAGTACCGAAAGGGAAAGTGAAAGTGGTCTTTTCTTGATCCTCGGCTGACACAGGTATTTGAGAAAAACCAGAGTAACCATCTAGAAAGCAAAAATGTGTATGTTTCGATAATCTTTCTAGCATTTGATCAATAACAGGTAAGGGGTAATGATGTTTTTTAGTAGATTTATTTAATTTGCGAAAATCAATTACCATCCTATAACCTGTAATAATTCTTTGCGTGATCAATTCATCTTTATCATTAGGAATGACAGTAATACCTCCCTTCTTAGGGACACAATGGACAGGACTTACCCACTGACTATCAGCAACAGGATAAAATATACCTACCTCAAGGAGCTTTAGTATTTCCTTTCTTACCACTTCTTTCATCTTAGGATTTAATCATCGTTGGTGATCAATAACTGGTTTGGCGTCTTCCTCCAATTTTATTTTGTGTTGGCATAAAGTGGGACTAATGCCCTTAAGATCATCAAGAGTATATCCAATAGCAGCACGGTGCTTCTTCAGAGTTTTCAATAATCTCTCCTCTTCCTGCTCTGAAAGGTTAGAACTAATAATAACAGGATATATCTTATTTTCATCAAGATAAGCATATTTAAGAGTATCAGGTAATGGTTTAAGCTCAAACACGGGATCACCCTTGGGTGGTGGAGGATCCCCTAGGATTTCAACAGGCAAGTTGTGTTTCAAAATAGGTCCCTGTTTAAAGAATACTTCATCTATTTCCCTTCTTTCATTCATAAACATATCATTTTCATGGTCTAGCAAATATTGTTCTAACGGATCATTCGGAGGCACGGCAATAGAAGCAAGACCAATAATTTCATCCTTACTAGACAATTCTTTATCATTGGGTTGTCTACGAAATTTAGCGAAATTAAACTCATGATACATATCCCCCAAACCAATAGTAACAACATCCTTTTCGCAATCTATCTTAGCATTAACAGTGTTCAAGAAGGGTCTACCAAATATGATAGGACAAAAGTCATCTTGTGGGGAACCAAGAACAAGAAAATCAGCAGGATATTTAACTTTCCCACACAAGACTTCAACATCTCTAACAATCCCAATTGGTATAGTAGTATCTCTATTGGCAAGATTAATTGTAACATCAATTTCTTCTACCTCAGTAGGTGCAATATCATGCATAATTTCTTCATATAAGGAATAAGGTATTGCACTAGCACTAGCACCCATATCACATAAGCCATGATAACAATGATCTCCTATTTTAACAGAAATAACCAGCATGCCTACAACAGGTCTATGTTTCTTAGCATCGGGTCTAGCAATTCTAGCAGCTTGATCGCAAAAATAAATAGCATGCCCATCAATATTTTTAGCCAAGAGATCTTTAACCATAGAAATACTAGGTTCAACTTTAATTTGCTCAGGAGGTGTATACGTTCTAGTATTACTCTTACGAACAACAGTTGAAGCTTTAGCATGATCCTTTATCCTAACAGGGAAAGGTGGTTTCTCAATATAAGTAGTAGGAACAATAGGATCATTGTAAGTGATAGTCTTTTCTTCAACTGTAATAGGTGCAACTACTTTTACTTCAGTGGGAGGATTATATTTAAACCACTTCTCCTTAGGGAGATCAACATGAGTAGCAAATGATTAACAGAAAGAAGCTACTATCTCAGAGTCAAGTCCATATTTAGTGCTAAATCCACGAAAAGCATCGGTATCCATAAAAGATTTAACAAAATCAAACATAGGTGTCATACCTGACTCCTTACCATCGTCGGAATCCCAATCTTCAGAGTTGCGTTTAATTCTTTCCAATAAATCCCATCTGAATTCAATATCCTTCATCATAAAAGACCCAGCACAAGAAGTATCTAGCATGGTGCGATTGTTGAGAGAAATACGAGCATAAAAGTTTTGAATAATCATTTCTCTTGAAGCTCATGATTGGGGCATGAATATAACATTGACTTAAGCCTCCCCCAAGATTGAGCGACGCTTTCTCCTTCGCGAGGCCAAAAATTATATATATAATTGCGATCACGATAAACAAGATGCATAGGATAAAACTTCTGGTGAAATTCCAATTTCAATCATTTATAGTCCCAGGATCCCATATCATCACATAGCCTATACCATGTCAATGCGTCTCCCTTAAAAGATAAAGGGAAAACCTTCTTCTTAATAACATCAGTGGGCATACCTGCAAGCTTAAATAATCCAAAAACTTCATCCACATAGATAAGGTGTAAATTGGGATGCAATGTTCCATCTCCTGCAAAGGGATTAGCTAGCAGTTTCTCTACCATACCCGAAGGAATTTCAAAGTAAACATTTTTAGTAGGTTCTGTAGGTTGAGGAGCAACTCTTTGGTCTACTAGTCTGGGTGAAGATACCCTGAACAAGCCCCTCAAAGGATTAGTTTCCATAGTAATAAGTGACAGTAAATTTCAGCACACTATATAAATGTTTCCTTACCAAGTTCCACTTACCAAAGGCGCTTCACTCCCTGGCAATAGCGCTAGAAAAGAGTCTTGATGTCCCATAAGTGTAGGGGATCTATCGTAGTCCTTTCGATAAGTAAGAGTGTCAAACCCAACGAGGAGCAGAAGGAAATGACAAGAGGTTTTTAGTAAGGTATTCTCTGCAAGCACTGAAATTGTAGGTAATAGAAAGTTTTGTGATAAGATAATTTGTAACGGGTAACAAGTGATAAAAGTAAATAAGGTGCAACAAGGTGGCCCAATCCTTTTTGTAGCAAAGGACAAGCTGGACAAGTTCTTATAATGAGAAAAGTGCTCCCGAGGATACATGGGAATTATCGTCAAGCTAGTTTTCATCACGCTCATATGATTCGCGTTCGTTACTTTGATAATTTGATATGTGGGTAGACCGGTGCTTGGGTACTGACCTTTCTTGGACAAGCATCCCACTTATGATTAACCCCTATTGCAAGCATCCGCAACTACAAAAGAAGTATTAAGGTAAACCTAACCATAGCATGAAACATATGAATCCAAATCAGCCCCTTACGAAGCCACTCATAAACTACGGTTTAAGCTTCTGTCACTCTAGCAACTCATCATCTACTTATTACTTCCCAATGCCTTCCTCTAGGCCCAAATAATGGTGAAGTGTCATGTAGTCGACGTTCACATAACACCATTAGAGGAGAGACAACATACATCTCATCAAAATATCGAACGAATACCAAATTCACATGACTACTAATAGCAAGACTTCACCCACGTCCCCAGGAACAAATGTAGCTACTCACAAAGCATATTCATGTTCATAAACAGAGGGGTCTTAATATGCATTAAGGATCTGAACATATGATTTTCCACCAAATAAACCAACTAGCATCAATTACAAGGAGTAATCAACACTACTAGCAACCCACAGGTACCAATCTGAGGTTTTGGTACAAAGATTGGATACAAGAGATGAACTAGGGTTTGAGAGGAGATGGTGCTGGTGAAGATGTTGATGGAGATTGACTGCCTCCCGATGAGAGGATCGTTGGTGATGATGATGGTGATGATTACCCCCTCCTGGAGGGAAGTTTTCCCGGAAGAACAGCTCCGTCGGAGCCCTAGATTGGTTCCGCCAAGGTTTCGCCTCGTGGCGGCGGAGTTTCGTCCCGTGAGCTTGCTTATGATTTTTTCCAGGGTAAGAGACTTCATATAGTAGAAGATGGGCACCGGAGGGCTGCCAGGTGGCCCACGAGGCAGGAGGCACGCCCAGGGGGTAGGGCGCGCCCCCCACCCTCGTGGGTGTTGTGTGGCCCCCCTCAGGTATTTCTTCCGCTGAATATTTTTTATTAATTCCCAAAATGACTTTCGAGGAGTTTCAAGACTTTTTGAGCTATGCAGAATAGGTCTCCAATATTTGCTCCTTTTCCAGCCCAGAATCCCAGCTGCCGGCATTCTCCCTCTTTATGTAAACCTTGTAAAATAAGAGAGAATAGCCATAAGTATTGTGGGATAACATGAAATAACAGCCCATAATGCAATAAATATCGATATAAAAGCATGATGCAAAATGGACGTATCAACAAACACACCGCAAAAAGAGTTACATCGAATAGATATCCAAGAAGATCGAGGAGAACTTTGTATTGAGATTCAATGAGAGAGAACAAGCCATCTAGCTAATAACTATGGACCCGAAGGTCTATGGTAAACTACTCACAACTCATCGGAGAGGCCTTGGAGATGATGTAGAGGCCCTCCATGGTCGATTCCCCCTCCGGCGGAGTGCGGGTGAAGGCTCCAAGATGGGATCTCGCAGATACAGAAGGTTGCGGCGGTGGAATTAGGTTTGCCTGGTGCTCCGGGATGTTTTCGGGGTACGTGGATATATATAGGAGGAAGAAGTAGGTCGGTTGAGGCACGAGGGGCCCACGAGGGTGGGGGCGCGCCCACCCCATAGGGCGCACCGGGCAACCTCGTGGCTGCCTCGATTGCTGCTTGACGTCCACTCCAAGTCTCCTGGATTGTGTTTGTTCCAAAAAGATCACTCCCGAAGGTTTCATCCCATTTGGACTCCGTTTGATATTCCTTTTCTTTGAAACACTAAAATAGGCAAAAAAAAACAGCAATTCGGGCTGGGCCTCCGGTTAGTAGGTTAGTCCCAAAAATGATATAAAAGTGTAAAGTAAAGCCCATAAACATCCAAAACGGGTAATATAATAGCATGGAACAATAACAAAATTATAGATACGTTGGAGACGTATCAAGCATTCCCAAGCTTAATTCCTGCTCGTCCTCGAGTAAGTAAATGATAAAAACAGAATTTTTGATGTGGAATGCTACCTAGCATATTTCTCAATGTAATTTTATTTATTGTGGCATGAATGTTGAGATCCAAATGATTCTAAATAAAAGTTCATATTGACATAAAAACAATAATACTTCAAGCATACTAACAAAGCAATCATGTATTCTCAAAATATCATGGCTAAAGAAAGTTATCCCTACAAAATCATATAGTCTCGCTATGCTCTATCTTCATCACACAAAGTATTAATCATGCACAACCCCGATGACAAGCCAAGCAATTGTTTCATACTTTAGTATTCTCAAACTTTTTCAACTTTCACGCAATACATGAGCGTGAGCCATGGACATAGCACTATATGTGGAATAGAATGGTGGTTGTGGAGAAGACAAAAAGGGAGAAGATAGTCTCACATCAACTAGGCATATCAATGGGCTATGGAGATGCCCATTAATAGATATCAATGTGAGTGAGTAGGGATTGCCATGCAACGGATGCACTAGAGCTATAAATGTATGAAATCTCAACAAAAGAAACTAAGTGGGTGTGCATCCAACTTGCTTGCTCACGAAGACCTAGGGCGTTTTGAGGAAGCCCATCATTGGAATATACAAGCCACGTTCTATAATCAAAAATTCCCACTAGTATATGAAAGTGACAACATAGGAGACTCTCTATCATGAAGATCAAGGTGCTACTTTGAAGCACAAGTGTGGTAAAAGGATAGTAGCATTGTCCCTTCTCTCTTTTTCTCTCATTTTTTTATTTTTTTATTTGGCCTTTCTCTCTTTTTTTTATTTGGCCTTTCTCCTCTTTTTTTATAAAGTCCGAAGTCTCATCCAGACTTGTGGGGGAATCATAGTCTCCATCATCCTTTCCTCACATGGGACAATGCTCTAATAATAAAGATCATCTTACTTTTATTTACTTACAACTCAAGATTACAACTTGATGCTTAGAACAAAATATTACTCTATATGAATGCCTCCGGCAGTGTACCGGGATATGCAATGAATCAAGAGTGACATGTATGGAAGAATTATGAAGGTGGCTTTGCCACAAATACGATGTCAACTACATGATCATGCAAAGAGCAATATGACAATGATGATGTGCGTCATAATAAAAGGAACGGTGGAAAGTTGCATGGCAATATATCTCGGAATGGCTATGGAAATGCCATAATAGGCAGGTATGGTGGCTGATTTGAGGAAGGTATATGGTGGGTTCATGGTACCGGCGAAAGTTGCACAGCGCAAGAGAGGCTAGCAATGGTGGAAGGGTGAGAGTGCGTATGATCCATGGATTCAACATTAGTCATAAAGAACTCATATACTTATTGCAAAAATCTACAAGTCATTGAAAACAAAGTACTACATGCATGCTCCTAGGGGGATAGATTGGTTGGAAAAGACCATCGCTCGTCCCCGACCGCCACTCATAAGGAAGACAATCAATAAATAAATTATGCCCCAACTTCATCACAATACGTGCATGCTACGAGAAGCACAAACTTCAACACAAGTATTCCTCAAATTCATAATTACTCCACTAGCATGACTCTAATATCACCATCCTCATATCTCAAAACAATTATCAAGCATCAAATTGATCATAGCATCCAATTCACTTATTATGATAGTTTTTATTATACTCAACTTGGACGCCCATCATTCTAGGACCAAATTTATAACCATAGCAAATAACATGCTTTTCTATAAGACTCTCAAAGTAATATAAGTGAAGCATGAGAGATCAACAATTTCTACAAAATTAAAGCCACCGTCGTGCTCTAAAAGATATAAACGAAGCACTAGAGCAAAAATTATCTAGCTCAAAAGATATAAGTGAAGCACATAGAGTATTCTAATAAATTCCAAATCAAGTGTGTCTCTACCAAAAGGTGTGTACAGAAAGGATGATTGTGTTAAACTAAAAAGAAAAGACTCATATCATACAAGACGCTCCAAGCAAAACACATATCATGTGGCGAATAAAAATATAGCTCCAAATAAAGTTACCGATAAACGAAGACGAAAGAGGGGATGACTTCTGGGGCATCCCCAAGCTTAGGATTTTGGTTGTCCTTGAATATCTTGGGGTGCCATGGGCATACCCAAGCTTAGTTTCTTGCCACACCTTATTCCATAGTCCTTCAAATCTTTACCCAAAACTTGAAAACTTCACAACACAAAACTCAACAGGGAATCTCATAAGCTCCGTTAGTGCAAGAAAGAAAAACCACCACATAAGGTACTATAATGAACTCATTATTTATTTATATTTGTGTTAAACATACTGTATTCCAACTTCTCTATGGTTCATACCCCCCGCGATACTAGCCATAGATGCATCAAAATAAGCAAACAACACACGAAAAACAGAATCTGTCAAAACAAAACAGTCTATAGAAATCTGTAACTTTCGAATACTTCTGGAACTCTAAACATCCTACCAAAATAGGAAGTCATGAGAAATTTGTCTATTGAACTACTGCAAAAAGATTCAATGCAAAAGCACGTTTTTGTGATTTACTAAAAATTATTCTCATGCGTGCAAAAGTTTCTGTTTTTCAGCAGAATCAAATTAACTATCACCGTAGGTTATCCTATAGGTTCTACTTGGCACAAACACTAACTAAAACATAAAACCACATGTAAACAGAAGCTAGATGAAATATTAATTGCTAAACAGAATCAAAAAGCAAGGAACAAAAAATAAATTGGGTGTCCTCCCAACAAGCACTTTTCTTTAAAGCCTTTTAGCTAGGCATTGATAATTTTAATGATGCTCACATGAAACACAATAATTGAAGCATAAAGAGAGCATCATAAAACATGTGACAAACTCACTTAAGTCTAACATACTTCCTATGCATAGGTTTTTCATAGGAAAACAAATTATCAAGGCAAGCAAAAACTAGCATATTGCTACCTGTTGAGCACTGCGTTGGTTTTCCCTTGAAGAGGAAAGGGTGATGCAGCAAAGTAGCGTAAGTATTTCCCTCAGTTTTTGAGAACCAAGGTATCAATCCAGTAGGAGGCTCCTCAAAAGTCCCTCATACCTACACAAACAAACAAGAACCTCACAACCAACGCGATAAAGGGGTTGTCAATCCCTTCACAGTAACTTGCGAAAGTGAGATCTGATAGAGATAATAAGATAAGATAAATAGTTTTGGTATTTTATGATATAGATTGGAAAGTAAAAGATACAAATAAAAGTAGATGGAAAACTTATATGATAAAAGATAGACTGGGGGGGCATAGGTTTAACTAGTGGCTTCTCTCAAGATAGCATAAGTATTGTGGTGGGTGAACAAATTACTGTCGAGCAATTGATAGAAAAGTGCATAGTTATGAGATTATCTAGGCATGATCATGTATATAGGCATCACGTCCGCAACTAGTAGATCGAAACGATTCTTCATCTACTACTATTACTCCACACATCGATCGACTCCTGCCTACATCTAGAGTACTAAGTTCATAAGAACAGAGTAACGCATTAAGATAGATGACATGAGGTAGAGGGATAAACTCATGCAAAATGATATAAACCCCATCTTTTTATCCTCGATGGCAACAATACAATACATGCCTTGCTGGTCCTGCTGTCACTGGGAAAGGACACCGCAAGATTGAACCCAAAGCTAAGCACTTGTCCCAGTGCAGGAAAGATCAATCTAGTAGGCCAAACCAAACTGATAATTCGAAGAGACTTGCAAAGATAACCAATCACACATAAAAGAATTTAGAGAAGATTCAATTATTTTTCTCATAGATAAACTTGATCATAAACCCACAATTCATTGGATCTCGACAAACATATCGCAAAAAGAGTTACATCAAATAGATCTCCAGGAAGATCGAGGAGAAATTTGTATTGAGATTCAAAGAGAGAGAAGAAGCCATCTTGCTAATAACTATGGACCTGAAGGTCTGTGGTAAACTACTCACAACTCATTGGAAAAGCCTTGGAGATGATGTAGAGGCCCTCCATGGTCGATTCCCCCTCCGGCGAAGTGCCAGCGAAGGCTCCAAGATGGGATCTCGTGGATACAGAATGTTGGGCGGTGGAAATAGTTTTTCATGGTGCTCCTGGATGTTTTCGTGGTACATGGATATATATAGGTGAAGGAGGTAGGCAGGGGAGCTACAAGGGGCCCTCGAGGGTGGGGGGCGCGCCTACCCCCCTAGGGCACGCCCTCCTGCCTCGTGGCCGCCTCGGCTGCTTCTTGATGTTCACTCCAAGTCTCCTGGATTGGGTTTGTTCCAAAAAGATCGCTCCCGAAAGTTTCATTCCGTTTGGACTCCGTTTGATATTCCTTTTCTTCGAAACACTAAAACAGACAAAAAAACAGCAATTCGAGTTGGGCCTCCGGTTAGTAGGTTAGTCCCAAAAATGATATAAAAGTGTAAAGTAAAGCCCATAAACATCCAAAACGGTTAATACAATATCATGGAACAATCAAAAATTATAGATATGTTGGAGATGTATCAAGCATCCCCAAGCTTAATTCCTGCTCATCCTCGAGTAGGTAAATGATAATAACAGAATTTTTGATGTGGAATGCTACCTAGCATAATTCTCAATGTAATTTTCTTTATTGTGGCATGATTGTTCAGATCCAAATGATTCAAGATAAAAGTCCACAAAACATAAAAATAGTAATCCTTCAAGCATACTAACAAGTAATCATGTCTTATCAAAATAGCATAGCCAAAGAAAGCTTATCCCTACAAAATCATATAGTTTGGCCATGCTTCATTTTCATCACACAAAATACTCCCATCATGCACAACCCCGGTTTCAGCCAAGCAATTGGTTCATACTTTTTAACGCGCTTCAGCCTTTTCAACCCTCACGTAATACACGAGCGTAAGCCATGGATATAGCACTATGGGTGGAGTAGAGTATGAAGATAGGGATTATGTGAGAAAACAAAAAAGGAGAAAGTCTCGTATTGACGCGGCTAATGAATGGGCTATGGAGATGCCCATGAATTGATGTCAATGCGAGTAGTAGGGATTGCCATGCAACGGATGCACTAGTGCTATAAATGTATGAAAGCTCATCAAAATAAACTAAGTGGGTGTGCATCCAACCTGCTTGCTCACAAAGACTTAGGGCATTTTAAGGAAGCCCATCATTGGAATATACAAGCCAAGTTCTATAATGAAAAATTCCCACTAGTATATGAAAGTGACAAAATAGGAGACTCTCTATCATGAAGATCATGGTGCTACTTTGAAGCACAAGTGTGGAAAAGGATAGTAACATTGTCCCTTCTCTCTTTTTCTCTTATTTTTTTCTCTCATTTTTTTGGTGGGCTTCTTTGGCCTTTTTTTATTTGGGCTTCTTTGGCCTCTTTTATTTTTCATAAAGTCCGGAGACTCATCCCGACTTGTGGGGGAGTCATAGTCTCCATCATCCTTTCCTCACACGGGACAATGCTCTAATAATGAAGATCATCCCACTTCTATTTATTTACAACTCAAGAATTACAAATCAATACTAGGACAAAATATGACTCTATCTGAATGCCTCCGGCGGTGTACCGGTATATGCAATGAATCAAGAGCGACATGGATATTCCAACAAAATAGCTATCACATAACATATTCTCAACACGATCCACATGCATGTGAAGTTGACACTCTTCCAAAATAGTGGGATTATCATTAATTAAAGTCATGACCTCTCCAAACCCACTTTTATCAAAAACTTCATAAGATTGAACATTATCCAAATATGTGGGATCCAAAGTTGACACTCTTACAAACCCACTTTCAGTATTATTGCAAACATTATTATCAATCTCATATTCATCATGGGGCTTAAATAATATTTCAAGATCAAAAGAAGAGTCACCCCAATCATGATCATTGCAACAAGTACTAGACATAACAATACTAGCATCCCCAAGCTTAGGGTTTTGCATATTATTAGCACAATTGACATCAAGAGAATTTATAGTAACATCATTGCAATTATGATTTTCATTGAAGGAACTACCAAGTATGGGTGAAGTAACAACGATCTCATGTTTAACATAAGGAACTATAGCAAGTCCATCTTCATAAATATTGGCATCAAGGCCACAAGAATAGCAAGCATCATGTTCATCAAGGGATAGTTCAATCAAATCATCGGAATCATTATCTATAGATTCATACATATCATTATTTTCTTCCAAAGCAACAGTCATTCTCTCAATAAATTCCTTAACATAGGCATTATGAGCATAGTTTTCATAGCAATATTTAAGTATGTCAGAATTTTCAGATTTGTGGAAAGTAATATCATACTTTTCAATCAAAGAAACAACTTCATGAGCACCCTTAAAAATGACAAATTCTTCAATTTGTTCGATATCATAGTAACTATAAACACCCTATGCATAAGAAGATAAAATTTCATTATCATTAAACTCACATAGGTAGGGAAGGTGTTTTTTAGGGTTCTTAGGGCAACAAGTAAAATCATAAATTTCACAAAGATTCCAAACATAACATATCAAACTATTTATTTGATACCATAAGAGCTTCCCCTTTAAAGACCAGTGATGATGCACAAAATGAGCATGCTCATCTAAAGATTTCCCATCAACTAGGCTAGTTGGGGTTTCAGCACGAGCGCATAAGGATCGAAGATGATCCAAGTAGAACACTTTAAGTGGATCCATATCAATAGATTTTTAGCAAGCAAATATGCAAGAAAATAGAAGGCACGTGGAAACACAAACAAAAGTACATACGGGAAGAAGGCGAAGAAAAGGTAAAGGTGAAGTGTGGGAGAGGAAAACGAGAGGCAAATGGCAAATAATGTGATGCGTGGGATAAGAGTTTGTGATGGGTACTTGGTATGTCTTGACTTGTGTGTAGACTCCCCGGCAATGGCGCCAGAAATCCTTCTTGCTACCTCTTGAGCACAGCGTTGGTTTTCCCTTGAGGAGGAAAGGGTGATGCAGCAAAGTAGCGTAAGTATTTCCCTCAGTTTTTGAGAACCAAGGTATCAATCCAGTAGGAGGTTCCTCAAAAGTCCCTCGTACCTACACAAACAAGAACCTCGCAACCAACGCGATAAAGGGGTTGTCAATCCCTTCACGGTAACTTGTGAAAGTGAGATCTGATAGAGATTATAACATACGATAAATATTTTTGGTATTTTTGTGATATAGATTGGAAAGTAAAAGATGCAAATAAAAGTAGATGGAAAACTTATATGATAAAAGATAGACCTAGGGGCCATAGGTTTCACTAGTGGCTTCTCTCAAGATAGCATAAGTATTACGGTGGGTGAACAAATTACCGTCGAGCAATTGATGAAAACTGCATAGTTATGAGATTACCTAGGCATGATCATGTATATAGGCATCATGTCCGACACCAGTAGATTGAAATGATTCTGCATCAACTACTATTACTCCACACATCGACCGACTCCTGCCTGCATCTAGAGTATTAAGTTCATAAGAACAGAGTACCGCTTTAAGAAAGATGAAATGACGTAGAGGGATAAACTCATGCAATATAGTATAAACCCCATCTTTTTATCCTCGATGGCAACAATACAATATGTGCCTTGCTGCCCCTATTGTCACTGGGAAAGGACACCGCAAGATTGAAGCCAAAGCTAAGCACTTCTCCCATTGCAAGAAAGATCAATCTAGTAGGCCAAACCAAACTGATAATTCGAAGAGACTTGCAAAGATAACCAATCACACATAAAAGAATTTAGATAAGATTCAATTATTTCTCATAGATAAACTTGATCACAAACCCACAATTCATCGGATCTCGACAAACACATCGCAAAAAGAGTTACATCAAATAGATCTCCAAGAAGATCGAGGAGAACTTTGTATTGAGATTCAAAGAGAGAGAAGAAGCCATCTAGCTAATTACTATGGACCCGAAGGTCTGTGATAAACTACTCACAACTCATCGGAGAAGCCTCGGAGATGATGTGGAGGCCCTCCCTGGTCGATTCCTCCTCCGGCGGAGCGCCAACGAAGGCTCCAAGATGGTATCCCGCGGATACAGAAAGTTGCGGCGGTGGAAATAGTTTTTCGTGGTGCTCCTGGATGTTTTCGGGGTACGTGGATATATATAGGCGAAGGAGGTAGGTCAGGGGAGCCACGAGGGGCCCACGAGGGTGGGGGCGCGCCTACCCCCCTAGGGCGCGCCCTCCTACCTCGTGGCTGCCTTGGCTGCTTCTTGACGTCAACTCCAAGTCTCCTAGATTGTGTTTGTTCAAAAAGATCGCTCCCGAAGGTTTCATTCCGTTTGGACTCCGTTTGATATTCCTTTTCTTCGAAACACTAAAATAGGCAAAAAAAACAGCAATTCGGGATGGGCCTCCGGTTAGTAGGTTAGTCCCAAAAATGATATAAAAGTGTAAAGTAAAGCCCATAAACATCCAAAACGGGTAATATAATAGCATGGAACAATAAAAAATTATAGATATGTTGGAGACGTATCACATATGCAAGGAAGAAGTAGCAATCTCAACATGAAGAGAGGTAAGTTAGTAACATGAAAATTTCTACAACCATATTTACCTCTCTCATAATAATTACATGTAGGATCATAAGCAAATTCAACAAAATAGCTATCACATAACATATTCTCAACACGATCCATATGCATGCAAAGTTGACACTCTTCCAAGATAGTGGGATTACATTAACTAAAGTCATGACCTCTCCAAACCCACTTTTATCAAAAATACCATAAGATTGAATATTCTCCAAATAGGTGGGATCTAAAGTTGACATTCTTCCAAACCCACTTTCGATAATATTGCAAACACTATTATCAATCTCATATTCATCATGGGGGTTAAATAAATTTTCAAGATCAAAAGAAGAATCTCCCCAATCATGATCACCGAAACAAGTAGTAGACATAGAAAAACTAGCTTCCCCAAGCTTAGGGTTTTGCATATTATTAGCACAATTGACATCAAGAGAATTTATAGTAACATAATTGCAATCATGCTTTTCATTGAAGGAACTACCAAGTATGGGTGCAATAGCAACGATCTCATGTTTAACTTAAGGAACTATAGAAAATTCATCTTCATAAATATTGGCATCAAGGCCACAAGAATAGCAAGCATCATGTTCATCAAGGGATATTTCAATCAAATCATCAGAATCATTATATATAGATTCATGCGTGTCATTATTTTCTTCCAAAGCAGCAGTCATTCTCTCAATAAATTCCTTAACATAGGCATTATGAGCATAGTTTTCATAGCTATATTTAAGTATGTCGGAATTTTCGGATTTGTGGAAAGTAATATCATACTTTTCAATCAAAGAAGCAACTTCATGAGCACCCTTAAAAATGACAAATTCTTCAATTTGTTTGATATCATAGTAACTACAAACACCCTATGCATAAGAAGATAAAATTTCATTATCATTAAACTCACATAGGTAGGGAAGGTGTTTTTTAGGGTTCTTAGAGCAACAAGTAAAATCATAAATTTCACCAAGATTCCAAGCATAGCATAGCAAACTATTTATTTGATACCATAAGAGCTTCCCCTTTTCAGACAAACGGTGACGCACAAAATGATCATGCTCATCTAAAGATTTCCCATCAACTAGGCTAGTTGGGGTTTCAGCACGAGCGCATAAGGATCGAAGATGATCCAAGTTGAACACTTTAAGTGAATCCATATCAATAGATTTTTAGCAAGCAAATAGAAGGCACGTGGAAACACAAACAAACGGACATATGGGAAGAAGGCGAAGAAAAGGCAAAGGTGAAGTGGGGGAGAGGAAAACAAGAGGCAAATGGCAAATAATGTAATGCGAGGGATAAGAGTTTGTGATGGGTGTCGGTGTCAAAATCGGCGGATCTCGGGGAGGGGGTGCCGAACTATGCATGTAAGGCTAATGGTAACAGGAGGTGGGGGACATGATGTTTACCCAGGTTCAGGCCTCTCGATGGAGGTAATACCCTACTTCCTGCTTGATTGATCTTGATGATATGAGTATTACAAGAGTTGATCTACCACGAGACCATAGAGGCTAAACCCTTGAAGCTAGCCTGTGATTATGATTGTTCTTGTCCTACAGACTAAACCCTTCGATTTATATAGACACCAGAGGGGGCTAGGGTTACACAGAGTCGGTTACAGAGAAGGAGATCTACATATCTGAATTGCCATGCTTGCCTTCCACGCAAAGGAGAGTCCCATCCGGACACGGGACGAAGTCTTCAATCTTGTATCTTCATATACCAATAGTCCTGCCAAAGTATACAGTTCAACTGTCCGAGGACCCCTTAATCCCAGACTCCCACAGTAGCCCCTGAACCAGGCTTCAATGATGATGAGTCCGGCTCGCAGATTGTCTTCGGCATTGCAAGGCGGGTTCCATCTCCGAATACTCCATAGAAGATTTTGAACATGAGAGTCATGTCCGACTCTGCAAAACAAATTCCACATACCACCGTAGAGAGCACAATATTCCACAAATCTAATATGCTGACAACTTTTCATAGCATGACATCACGCCACGGCCCGGTCATTATTCGAACCATTTTCGACAACCTTCCACTGCACATATCGCGAGGCGATTTTATTGGCTCGTCTTGTCTAAGCAGAGACCGTGCCCCCTTATCGCGGGATTCTTATCAATACGGGTGTGGGTAACCCAACCGTGCCATCAATCGTGGCGCTTGGGGAATAAGCGAATTTACAGGGCAAGTGGGGAGGCGCAGGATCCCCGCTACCTTTATAAGGGGATAAGAACTCCCTTTTTCACCCACGCCTTCTTCTTCCTCTGCTCATCCATTCCTTCCCGCTCGAGCCCTAGTGCCCAAGCGTTCGTCTTCTCCGCCCAAAAAGGTTTCCCGAAAATGTCTGGATCCGGAGCAGGAGGCAACTAGATGGCCTCTATCGTCCGGGAGAAGGATATCAAAAAGCTTCGGGGGGTTGGTTATTTGGCCAAGAGAATTGGCCACCGTCTTCCGACGGCGGGACAGATCATCCCCACTCGGGAACCCTGTGAGAGGGTGGTATTCGTCCATCATTTTGTCTGCGGGCTAGGGTTTCCCATTCACCCATTCTTTCGCGGCATCATGCATTATTACAGGATTGATTTTCATGATCTATCCCCAAATTCCTTCCTCAACATCTCGACATTCATTATCGTGTGCGAGGCATTTCTCTGCATCCCGCCACACTTTGCTTATGGCTGAAGGTTTTTAACGTGAAGCCCAAGGTAGTGAGCAGCGAGCACGCCAAATGCGGAGGCGCCATGGTGAGCAAGATGCCCAACGTTACATGGCCAACATGTACTTTCAATGATTCCGTCAAGGAGTGGCAACAGCAGTGGTTTTACATCACTGAGCCGCGCGGCAAGGAATGGGCCACTGCTTCGGAATTCAGATCCGGAGCCCCTCTACGACTCACGTCCTAGCCCAAGAAGGGCCTGAACTGGGCTTTGTCTGACAAACTATCGGTGCTCCAGACGCGCGTCCAAGATATGGAAGACAAGAACATCAAGCTCGTCAATGTAGTCTAGGTGATGTTAGTTCGTCGGATTCTACCTTGTCAACACCGGGCTTGCAATTTATGGGACTTCGACCCGGCCAAGCACCAGACCCTGCTAGAGCTCTTTGGCTCCTCGCACAAGGACATCTGGAAGGTGCTTTTCAAGTCCGGCAAATCGTGGCTGGACTCCGCCGAGGACCGCGGGTACTAACTGTCCTGCCCTGCAAGTTCGGTATAGTAACTGTACATTGACAATTCATATCCTTAGGAAAATGCTTAATGTGTTTCCCAAATCTTTCCTAGGGCTGGGCGAAGAAGGCTGGGCGGATCTACTGTCCGGCCCCGCTGCCAGAAGAACCGGCCGGCCCTTTTCTGACAAAGATGCTGGTCCTGGCGCCTTACAAGGCACCAAAGAAGAAGGCCGAGAAGGAGGCCAAGAAGACCAGGGGCGGCCTCCGTCGCCGTGGTGCTTCGGACACAAAATCCAAAGACTCCAATGCCCATTCTTCCTCCGAAGAGGACAACGAGGAGGAGGAAGACGAACCCCCCATGGGGGGAAGAAAGAAAAGGACGGCCTCCACGTCCTTGGAGGTCGGGTCGCCTAAAAGGGGATAACTCCCCTTCCAGAAGAGTCCAATGCCGCCGCCGATAGCATCCCAGAGTGGGATCCCAGGGCCCAGCCCGTGGTGAACTCGTGAGTATAAAATCTGAACATGCTTATGCGTCCAGACTTGTTGTGGCATAACATTTTAATCTCATCCATACTTTTTACAGTCCTGTGAGGTCCCGTGCCGAACAATCCTCGTCGGAGGATTTGCTGGGTTCGGATGGTATGGAGAGCGGGACACCCCCGAAGGTCCCCTCCCCCAGACAAGTAAATGACACCGAGGTTTCGTCCCAGGAGGACCCAAGCCACGGAGGGGGGGAGATCGCAAAGGCGGCGCCAGGAGGCCAAACCTTGGGGTCTGGACACACGGGAGAGAAGGCTCCCATGGATGTCGACGGTGGGGGTCGTCTTCAATCTGGCCCCCAGTCAAACATGATTCCGGATACCCATAATGCCCCAGAATCAGGCAGGCTGCCTCCGTCGGCTGGAGGGGGTGTGTCTCTTCCGCCGGCAACCTCTGTCCAACCAGAGGTGTCGGATGCTTTATGGTTGCGATGATTGAAAAGATTCAGTCTGCTGAGAGTGGACTGAATGAATCCTATATCGGCCTCATGACAGGCTTTGAGGTATGTTTTATGAGGTTTGGAAGAGTATCATGGTATAGATAGCAGCCCCTGATACACTATTCGGTGAAAGAAAGAACAAGACAGAGGATCAAATTTATGTTCGCAGGAGACTTACTTGATGACATCCATCTCTTTTTAATAAGCAGGCATCTGTAGCGTCTTCCACCTCTCATGTTGTGGAAGTATCCGGACTGAGGCATAGTCTGGAGCGGGCCGAAGGAGAACTTGGCCGAGTGTAGAAACAACTGGAGGATAACCAAGGTATGCAGAAACCTTGTTTATTTAGCACAAATGAATAAGTGTGCATGATGAAAATATTTTTATGATGTGCTCTAGGTGCGACGGCCAAAATTGAGGCTCTTAAAAAGGCTGTGGTCGAAGCCGAGAAGAAGGCAGCCGCAGAGCAGGCTCTCCGTGAGAAGCACGAGGCCAGAGTTATTGAGGCTGAGCGAGAGCTTCAGGAGGCCGTGAAGAAATGTGAGACCTTCGAGCAGAGTTTATTAGGGAAAGAATCCGAACTCTCCTAGGCTCGCCAAGCCGCAAGTGATGCCCGGGGGGAAGCCCAAGGTGCCCTGAAGAAAATCCAGGAGGCGAGGAAGATTGCGGCTGGTAAGGCTTTTTCTATACAAAGCGGGTATTTAAAAGGAGAAAATCAAGTTGATAGTTTGAATTATGAATTCTCCAGGGGTATTTGCAGAGCTGCCGCGCAGCATATCTGATGCCACCCAATTCTACCGAGCCGAAGAAAGGAATACCACGGATAAGTTCTTATGGATGCAGCATCTGGCGCCGAATTATCCAGTGCCTTTTTCCGATCAACTGAAGCAGCTGATCAAACTGCATAAGGCGGCCAAGCTATCCATGAAGGATGTAATTATCCGGCTGTGGCCCGCCGAGCCGATTCCGAGCAGTTACTTCGGGCTCGTGAAGCGGCTTGTGAGTGTCTGCCCTCGACTCGAGGTCATCAAGCGGTCGGTTTGTATAGAGGGTGCGCGAATGGCCTTCACACGTGCAAAAGTGCATTGGGGGAAGTTGGATGCTGAAAAGTTGATGACCGAGGGAATGCTAGAGGGGAAGGAGCACCACAAGCCCAGACTGTATTATGAAGGTGTCTTGAAAGGAGCCCGCCTTGCAACAGAGCAATGCACCAAGGACATTATATTTCCATGAATACTGTCATGTTTGTCCTTTGTAATGTTTGAACAAGGTCATTTCTATTAGTTGTCGTTTGAAAGTTTTTCCTCCTGTGCGGCCGTTTTATATACTAATTCTGAGAGTTGGTCAGTCATCGGCTTCTGCCCCCACGTAGTGAGTGCGGGGGTGTTCGGGATAAACCTGAGCACTCTTTATCGCAGTTTTGGGTCCTTGAAGGAGGCGTTCAGCACAACGAACTAGGAAATCGGACTATAGGGCTTTATCACTCTCACTTACCCAAAGGAGTTTTAAAAGGAAGGTAGGCGCAGCCCCTGGTGTTCGGAAGACCGCACGAGGGGCTCTATAAGTGCATTATCGGAAGAAAAACCGATCCATCGCACGCTGCATTGCTTATGGCATTATGCAGAAGAAATCCTTCAAGATTTTACAACCTCTCGAACTGCTGACCAGCTCTCGCTGTATCATGACAGTCAATTTTCGGCTTTCTCTACTGAGGTGCTCTTCCAGAAGAACCGGGACACAATCGCAGTAGTTTTCCCTATGCTACCTTAGCCGATATAGCGGAATGTAAGGTACCAAAACATAGGAGCCGGGCAAACCCAACTATTGACCCAAGACATGATTCGGAGTTGATGCATATAATGCTATAAGTTCGGGGTGCCGAACTGTCATGAAGGTGTTCGGACTTTTTTTCCGTAGTATGGTTATAATGAAGCCCCTGGCATATCAAGGCATATCGCGATGTGCAGCTGCCTATTGATAAAAGAGTTTTAATAAGAAATAGCAGCAGACGAGCATCATATAAATCCACATGTTGTATTTGAATAATACGTCAATGCGTATGAGTACAGGTAATGTGATAGAAACAAATATGACTGCGGAACCTGCTGAGACCAGGCGGGAGGAGGTTGTATGCGGATCCGGAGTATAGTGGGACGATCATAGAGGGGAGTATCTGGCGATTCCCTTATGTGCTCACATTGTTTCCACGCCATCCATCCTGGCCTACGCAAAGGTGATCCTGCAAAGAAAATGCAAGAAATGGTTTTTCACCATAGAGTGGTTGAGCCGTAGTATGTGGCTTGTCTTAAGTTCTGCTGGAGTGTTTTTAATTAAACTCTGGATGGGCCGGGCTACCCTGGCGCGCAGTAGTTCGTACTCCTTTGGCAGAGTCCGTGAGCTTGGCTGTCGACTCGAGGTTCGATTGGGAGTTGCCATCCGTTGCTCCTGCTGTTAATGCGGTGGTAGACTCTTCGGCAGTGAGGGGGAGTTCAGCCCTGCCATTAACCGCGATGACGCCGCGCGGATCGGGCATTGATATGTCTCCAACGTATCTATAATTTTTTATTGTTCCATGCTATTATATTACCTGTTTTGGATGTTTATGGGCTTTATTTTACACATTTATATCATTTTTGGGACTAACCTACTAACCGGAGGCCCAGCCTGTATTGCTGTTTTTTTGCCTATTTCAGTATTTCGAAGAAAAGGAATATCAAACGGAGTTCAAACGTAATGAAACCTTCGGGAGCATGATTTTTGGATCAAACATGATCCAGAGGACTTGGA
The DNA here is from genome assembly GCF_018294505.1 of Triticum aestivum. Classification (NCBI taxonomy): domain Eukaryota; kingdom Viridiplantae; phylum Streptophyta; class Magnoliopsida; order Poales; family Poaceae; genus Triticum; species Triticum aestivum. The sequence continues at coordinate 634,030,098 of NC_057795.1, read as the reverse complement.
GTGCAACCCAAGAAGCAGCCGAGGCGGCCACGAGGGTGGAGGGCGCGCCCACCCCTCCTGGGCGCGCCCCCCTATCTCGTGGGCCCCTTGGGCGGCCACCGACATACTTCTTCCTCCTATCTATACCTACGTACCCCAAAAACATCTAGAGAGCCACCGGAGAAATATTTCCGCCACCGTAACCTTCTGTATCCGCAAGATCCCATCTTGGAGCCTTCACCGGTGGTCTGCCGGAGGGGGAATCAACCACGGAGGGCTTCTACATCAACACCATAGCCCTTCCTATGAGTTGTGAGTAGTTTACCACAGACCTTCTGGTCCATAGTTATTAGCTAGATGGCTTCTTCTCTCTTTTTGGATCTCAATACAATGTTCTCCCCTCTCTTGTGGAGATCTATTCGATGTAAACTCTTTTTGCGGTGTGTTTGTCGAGATCCGATGAATTGTGGGTTTATGATCAAGTTTATCTATGAGAAATATTTGAATCTTCTCTGAATTCTTTTATGTATGATTGAGTTATCTTTGCAAGTCTCTTCGAATGACCAATTTGGTTTGACCTACTAGATTGATCTTTCTTGCCATGTGAGAAGTGCTTAGCTTTGGGTTTGATCTTGTGGTGTCCTTACCCAGTGACAGATAGGGTTGCAAGGCCCGTATTTTATTGTTTCCATCGAGGATAAATAGATGGGGTTTATATCATATTGCTTGAGTTTATCCCTCTACATCATGTCATCTTTCTTAATGCGTTACTATGTTCTTATAAATTTAATACTCTAGATGCATGCTAGATAGCGGTCGATGTGTGGAGTAATAGTAGTAGATGCAAGCAGGAGTCAGTCTACTTGTCACGAACGTGATGCCTATATACATGATCATGCCTAGATAATCTCATAATTATTCTCTTTTCTATCAATTGCTCGACAGTAATTTGTTCACCCACCGTAATACTTATGCTATCTTGAGAGAAGCCACTAGTGAAACCTATGGCCCCCGGGTCTATCTTTTATCATATAAGATTTCAATCTACTTTTATTTGCATCTTTACTTTTTGCATCTATATTATAAAATACCAAAAAATTATTTATCTTATCATATTATCTCTATCAGATCTAACTTTCGCAAGTGGCCGTGAAGGGATTGACAACTCCTTTATCGCGTTGGTTGTGAGTTCTTTGTTTGTTTGTGTAGGTTCGTCGGACTTGTGTGGAGCCTCCTATTGGATTGATACCTTGGTTCTCAAAAACTGAGGGAAATAGTTACGCTACTGTGCTGCATCACCCTTTCCTCTTCAAGGAAAACCAACGCAAGCTCAAGACGTAGCAGGCATCTTGAGTTTATGATAGGCATAATGTGGCACTGCATTGAACCGAGCGAACACGGTTCGTCCGAGTAATGCCTGATAGTCACTACAAAAGGGGACGATGTCGAAGAGTAACTCTTCGGTACGGTAACTATCCGGAGATCCGAAGATCACTTCCAGTGTGATTGAGCCCGTGCAACAGGCCTCTACACCTGGTATGACACCTTTGAAGGTGGTTTTTGTGGGCTTGATCCTTGAGGGGTTGATGCCCATTTTGCACACTGTATCCTGATAGAGCAGGTTCAGGCTGCTGTCATCGTCCATGAGGACTCGTGTAAGGTGGAATCCATTGATGATGGGGTCGAGGACCAATGCGGTCGAACTGCCATGACGGATACTGGTAGGATGGTCCCTGCGATCGAAAGTGATCGGACAAGAGGACCATGGGTTGACCTTTGGGGCGACTGGATCCATTGCATAGACGTCCCTTAGTTCATGCTTCTGCTTGGGAATATGGGTTGCGTATATCATATTCACCGTTTTCACCTGGGGAGGGAATTTCTTCTGTCCTCCTGTGTTCGGTGATCGGGGCTCCTCGTCGTCATCGTCGCTTTGAGACCCCTTCCCCTTGTTTTCGGCACCTGACCTGTCGGCTTGTCTGAAGATCCAGCATTCTCTGTTGGTATGATTGGCTGGTGTTCCTGGGGTGCCATGAATTTGGCATGGACGGTCGAGTATGCGGTCCAGACTGGACGGGCCTGAATTGGTTTTGTTGAATGGCTTTTTCCGGTAACCGGACTTGGATCCACTGAATCCGGCATTGACTGCCGTGTTTTCGGCACTATCACCATTTTTGTGACGCTTGTGTTTGTTGCGCCATGGTTTGTCGTTGCTGTCCCTGGCTTTTGATGTGCCAGGATTGCTTGTTGTGTTGTTGCTATGAGCCAACCAGCTATCCTCGCCCGCACAAAAGCGGGTCATGAGTGTTGTGAGGGCTGCCATGGACTTTGGCTTTTCTTGGCCGAGATGTCGGGCAAGCCACTCGTCATGGATGTTATGCTTAAAGGCCGCTAGGCTTCGGCATACGGACAGTCGAAAATTTGGTTATTTTTTGTTAGGAACCGGGTCCAAAATTTCCTGGCTGACTCTCCGGGCTGTTGGGTTATGTGACTTAGGTCATCAGCATCCGATGGTCGCACATAAGTTCTTTGGAAGTTGTCAAGGAATGTGTCTGGCAGGTTCTCCCAACTCCCGATGGAGTTTGCCGGCAAGCTATTTAGCCAATGTTGAGCCAGTCCCTTGAGTTTTAGTGGGAGGTACTTGATGGCGTGTAGATCATCTCCGCGGGCCATGTGAATATGGAGGAAGAAATCTTCTATCCATACCGCGGGGTCTGTAGTACCATCATATGATTCAATGTTCACGGGTTTAAACCCTTCTGGGAATTCATGATCCATTACTTCATCAGTGAAGCATTGCGGTGTGCGGCGCCTCTATGCCGGGCTACATTGTATTCTGTCTGGCCGGATTTGTTGGTGTATCCGGCGTGACGGTCATCGTCATGCGTTGGGGCGCGCCCCCGTGATCCGCAGATCGATCTTGACTGTCCTGCTTTGTTTTTCAATTTGTCTCGCAGGTCATGCATGGAGCCCCCGGCCTTCGTGTTTTTGCTTGTTTGGCGTCGGGGTGCTGGCTGGACTTCGGGCTGGTACGCCGCTTTGTCTCGATCACAGGGTGGCCGGTCAGCCGCATCATGCACTGGTAGTGTGGGTTTTAACGCCTCCTCCTAGAGTTGAGGTAGCAATCTGCGCTTTGGGTAACTTTTGGTAGGGCGCTCGAGTCCGTATTCCTCGGTAGCCAGGACCTCCGTCCATCTATCAGTTAGCAGATCTTGATCAGCTTGAAGTTGTTGCTGCTTTTTCTTCAGGCTTTTTGCAGTGGCTATAAGTCGGCGCTTGAAGCGCTCCTGCTCGACGGGATCCTCAGGCACAATGAATTCTTCATCGCCAAGGCTCACTTCGTCTTCGGAGAGAGGCATGTAATTATCATCCTCTGATTCTCCATATGTTGCCTGTTCCTTAGGGCTAGCTTGCCCATCTTCTTGCTCGGCCTGCTCGAAGCCTGGCTGGGCAGGATAGTTTTCGTCTTTGGCACCATCCGGATTGTTATCATCTCTTGTGCAGGTATCACTATTTTTGCTATGGCGGGGCTTGGAGCGGCGCCTATGACACTGGTGCCTAGATTGCTTCTCCAAGGGATTATCTTTCGTTGCCTCATCGCCATCGGTTTCTTCGGGGGTGTCCACCATATATATATCATATGATGAGGTGTATGTCCAGCGCCCTATAGGTGGTGGTTCGTGTTCTTCTCCTGTATCAGCGTCCATACCGTCGATGTCTTCGGAGTTGAAGTCAAGCACGTCGGTTAAGTCATCGACAGTGGCTATTAAGTGGGTGGTGGGTGGGGAATGAATTTCTTCGTTGTCCGCTTTCCACTCGAGCCAGACATAGTTCAGCCAAGAGTCTCCTGACAAGGAGAGAGACCTTAATGAGTTTAGCACGTCACCCAAGGGTGAGTGCTGAAATACGTCTGTGGAGGTGAACTCCATGATCAATGCCCAATCAGATTCGATAGGCACGGATGCACGCGGTTCGGAGCCTGTAGCCGGAGACGAGTCCGAGGGTCCGATGACACCATCCAAATAGGAGGTGGGATGAGTGTTCGGCTCCAACGCTGATGAGTGTGTGGCCTCCGTGGCGGGGTCCATCCACCCATCCTTGGATGGCGCGATCTGCTCCGAATTGATTCTCGGGGCCGCCGCAGGCGAGATCTCCCGAACACTGTCCGATGGCAGATGTAAGTCATGCTCATTGTGACTGTTCGGCGTACCTGACATGGGCTCGAATCCGTCAAAGATAAAGTCTGCACGGATGTCGGTAGTATAGTTCAAGCTTCCAAACCTGAACTGATGGCCAGGGGCGTAGCTATCGATCTGCTCCAGATGGCCAAGCGAGTTGGCCCGCAGTACGAAGCCGCCAAATACAAAGATCTGTCCGGGAAGGAAAACCTCCCCTGGACCGCGTCGTTGAAGATGATTGAAGGTGCCATCAAGCCTTATCGTGACGGCACAGTGGAACTCTCAATGAAAGCACCAATGTCGGTGTCAAAAGCGGCGGATCTCGGGTAGGGGGTACCGAACTGTGCGTCTAAGGCTAATGGTAACAGGAGGCGGGGGACATGATGTTTACCCAGGTTTGGGCCCTCTCGATGGAGGTAATACCTTACTTCCTGCTTGATTGATCTTGATGATATGAGTATTACAAGAGTTGATCTACCACGAGATCATGGAGGCTAAACCCTAGAAGCTAGCCTATGATTATGATTGTGCTTGTCCTACGGACTAAACCCTCTGGTTTATATAGACACCAGAGGGGGCTAGGGTAACACAGAGTCGGTTACAGAGAAGGAGATCTACATATCCGAATTGCCAAGCTTGCCTTCCACGCAAAGAAGAGTCCCATCCAGACACGGGGCGAAGTCTTCAATTTTGTATCTTCATAGTCCAACAGTCCGGCCAAAGTATATAGTCCGGCTGTCCGAGGATCCCTTAATCCCGGACTCCCTCAATGGGTACTTGGTATGTCTTGACTTGTGCGTAGACTCCCCGGCAATGGCGCCACAAATCCTTCTTGCTACCTGTTGTGGATATACCCCGCGGTATGACCCGGCGAGAGTTGTAACCCGGCCGGGACTTGGTAAACCGGTGAGTGGTAAACCGGCAGAGTTAAGACAGATGGTAGCACCAGCAGGTGTTAAGTCAATCATAACCCGGCATACTATGTTAAATCGGCAGACAATGTTAAACCAGCAGACAATGTTAAACCGACAGACAATATTAAACCGGCAGACAATGTTAAACCGGCAGACAATGTTAAATCGGCAGACATTAAGAAGCCCAGGAAAGGAAGTCAAAATAGTTTAAGTCTTAGTCCAAGATGGACTCTACATGTAAACCGCCCCTTTAACTTATATAAGGAGGGGCAAGGCTCCCCAAAGAGGGACAAGAAAGAAGAAACAATCCCTAGGGCTAGACACAACTAGGAGAGCCAGTTTACGGCAACTCCCTCGTGATGATAATGAGTCTAGCCTCAAACAACATGTAGGGTTTTTACCAGATGATGTTTCCCGGGGCCCAAAGCTGTCTAAACCCTTGTCTTGTGTTGCGTCTCTTGATTCTACTCAACCCCTCTCAAGCTACCACATAGATGCGTTGGCCTCGCGACTAAGTCCTCACACTAAGGACATCTGACGTGTTAATTCCACGACATTACCTCTTGAGCACTGCATTGGTTTTCCCTTGAAGAGGAAAGGGTGATGAAGCAAAGTAGCGTAAGTATTTCCCTCAGTTTTTGAGAACCAATGTATCAATCCAGTAGGAGGCTCCTAAAAAGTCCCTCGTACCTACACAAACAAGAACCTCGCAACCAATGCGATAAAGGGGTTGTCAATCCCTTCACGGTAACTTGCGAAAGTGAGATCTAATAGAGATAATAAAATAAGATAAATATTTTGGTATTTTTATGATATAGATTGGAAAGTAAAAGATGCAAATAAAAGTAGATGGAAAACTTATATGATAAAAGATAGACCCAGTGGCCATAGGATTCACTAGTGGCTTCTCTCAAGATAGCATAAGTATTACGGTGGGTGAACAAATTACTGTCAAGCAATTGATAGAAAAGTGCATAGTTATGAGATTATCTAGGCATGATCATGTATATAGGCATCACGCCCGCAACAAGTAGATCGAAACGATTCGGCATCTACTACTATTACTCCACACATCGGCTAACTCCTGCCTGCATCTAGAGTATTAAGTTCATAAGAATAGAGTAACGCATTAAGAAAGATGACATGATATATAGGGCTAAACACATGCAATATGGAATAAACCCCATCTTTTTATCCTCGATAGAAACAATACAATATGTGCCTTGCTGCCCCTGTTGTCACTGGGAAAGGACACCGCAAGATTGAACCCAAAGCTAAGCACTTCTACCATTGCAAGAAAGATCAATCTAGTAGGCCAAACCAAACTAATAATTCAAAGAGACTTGCAAAGATAACCAATCACACATAAAAGAATTCAGAGAAGATTCAATTATTTCTCATAGATAAACTTGATCATAAACCCACAATTCATCGGATCTTGACAAACACACCGCAAAAAGAGTTACATCAAATAGATCTCCAAGAAGATCGAGGAGAACTTTGTATTGAGATTCAACGAGAGAGAAGAAGCCATCTAGCTTATAACTATGGACCCGAAGGTCTGTGGTAAACTACTCACAACTCATCGGAGAAGCCTTGGAGATGATGTAGAGGCCCTCCGTGGTCGATTCCTTCTCTAGCGGAGCGCCGGCGAAGGCTCCAAGATGGGATCTCGCGGATACAGAAGGTTGTGGTGGTGGAAATAGTTTTTCGTGGTGCTCCTGGATGTTTTTGGGGTACGCGGATACATATAGGCGAAGGAGGTAGGTCAGGGGAGCCACGTGAGGCCCACAAGGGTGGGGGCGCGCCTACCCCCCTAGGGCGTGCCCTCCTACCTCGTGGCCGCCTCAGCTGCTTCTTGACGTCCACTCCAAGTCTCCTGGATTGCGTTTGTTCCAAAAAGATCGCTCCCGAAGGTTTCATTCTGTTTGGACTCCGTTTGATATTCCTTTTCTTCGAAATATTGAAATAGGCAAAAAAGACAACAATTTGGGCTGGGCCTCCGGTTAGTAGGTTAGTCCCAAAAATGATATAAAAGTGTAAAGTAAAGCCCATAAACATCCAAAGCGGGTAATATAATAGCATGGAACAATCAAAAATTATAGATACCTTGGAGACGTATCACATATGCAAGGTAGAAGACGATAGCAATCTCAACATGAAGAGAGGTAATTTAGTAACATGAAAATTTCTACAACCATATTTTCCTCTCTCATAATAATTACATGTAGGATCATAAGCAAATTCAACAAAATAGCTATCACATAACATATTCTCAACATGATCCATATGCATGCAAAGTTGACACTCTTCCAAGATAGTGGGATTACCATTAACTAAAGTCATGACCTCTCCAAACCCACTTTTATCAAAAATACCATACGATTGAACATTCTCCAGATGTGGGATCTAAAGTTGACATTCTTCCAAACCCACTTTCAATAATATTGCAAACACTATTATCAATCTCATATTCATCATGAGGGTTAAATAAATTTTCAAGATCAAAAGGAGAATCTCTCCAATCATGATCATTGCAAGAAGTAGTAGACATAGCAAAACTAGCATCCCCAAGCTTAGGGTTTTGCATATTATTAGCACAATTGGCATCAAGAGAATTTGTAGTAACATCATTCCAATCATGCTTTTCATTGATGGAACTACCAAGTATGGGTGCAATAGCAACGATCTCATACTTAACATAAGGAACTATAGCAAATTCAGCTTCATAAATATTGGCCTCATGGCCACAAGAATAGCAAGCATCATGCTCATCAAGGGATATTTCAATCAAATCATCAGAATCATTATCTATAGATTCATGCATATCATTATTTTCTTCCAAAGCAACAGTCATTCTCTCAATAAATTCTTTGACATAGACATTATGAGCATAGTTTTTGTAGCAATATTTAAGTATGTCAAAATTTTCAGATTCATAGAGAGTAATATCATACTTTTCAATCAAAGAAGCAACTTCACAAGCACACTTAAAAGCAACAAATTCTTCAATTTGTTCGATATCATAGTAACTATAAACACCCCTTGCATAAGAAGATAAGATTTCATTTTCATTAAAGTCACATAGGTAGGGAAGGTGTTATTTAGGGTTCTTAGAGCAACAAGTAAAATCATAAATTTCACAAAGATTCCAAGCATAACAGAACAATCTGTTTATTTGATCCCATAAGAGTCTCCCTTTTTCAGAAAAACCGTGACGCACAAAATGAGCATGCTCATCTAAAGATTTCCCATCAAGTAGGCTAGTTGGGGTTTCAGCACGAGCGCATAAGGATCGCAGATGATCCAAGTAGAACACTTTAAGTGAATCCATATCAATAGATTTTTAGCAAGCAAAGATGCAAGCAAAAAGAAGGCACATGGTAAGACAAGATCGACGGAAGGAGGGCGAAGAAAAGGCAAAGGTGAAGTAGGGGAGAGGAAAACGAGATGCAAATGGCAAATAATGTAATATGAGGGAGATGAGTTTGTGATGGGTACTTGGTATGTCTTGACTTGAGCGAAGACCTCCCCGGCAACGGCGCCAGAAATCCTTCTTGCTACCTCTTGAGCACTGCGTTGGTTTTCCCTTGAAGAGGAAAGGGTTATGCAGCAAAGTAGCGTAGGTATTTCCCTCAGTTTTTGAGAACCAAGGTATCAATCCAGTAGGAGGCTCCTCAAAAGTCCCTCGTACCTACACAAACAAACAAGAACCTCGCAACCAACGCGATAAATGGGTTGTCAATCCCTTCACGGAAACTTGCAGAAGTGAGATCTGATAGAGATAATAAGATAAGATAAATATTTTTGGTATTTTTATGATATAGATTGGAAAGTAAAAGATGCAAATAAAAGTAGATTGGAAACTTATATGATAAAAGATAGACCCGGGAGCCATAGGTTTCACTAGTGGCTTCTCTCAAGATAGCATAAGTATTACGGTGGGTGAACAAATTATTGTCGAGCAATTGATAGAAAAGTGCACAATTATGAGATTATCTGGGCATGATCATGTATATAGGCATCACGTCTGCAACAAGTAGATCGAAATGATTCTACATCTACTACTATTACTCCACACATCGACCGACTACTGCCTGCTTCTAGAGTATTAAGTTCATAAGCATAGAGTAACGCATTAAGAAAGATGACATGATGTAGAGGGATAAACTCAAGCAATATGATATAGACCCCATATTTTTATCCTCCATGGCAACAATACAATAGTTGCCTTGTTGCCCCTGTTGTCACTTGGAAAGAACACATCAAGATTGAACCCAAAGCTAAGCACTTCTCCCATTGCAAGAAAGATCAATCTAGTAGGCCAAACCAAACTGATAATTCAAAGAGACTTGCAAAGATAACCAATCAAACATAAAAGAATTCAGACAAGATTCAATTATTTCTCATAGATAAACTTGATCATAAACCCACAATTCATCGGATCTCGACAAACACACCGCAAAAAGAGTTACATCGAATAGATCTCCAAGAAGATCGAGGAGAACTTTGTATTGAGATTCAAAGAGAGAGAAGAAGCCACCTAGCTAATAACTATGGACCCGAAGGTCTGTGGTAAACTACTCACAACTCATCAGAGAGGCCTTGGAGATGATGTGGAGGCCCTCCATGGTCGATTCCCCCTCCGGTGGAGCACCGGCGAAGGCTCCAATATGGGATCTCACGGATACAGAAGGTTGCGGCAGTGGAATAAGATTTTCGTGGTGCTCCTTGATCTTTTCGGGGTACGTGGATATATATAGGAGGAAGAAGTAGGTCGGTTGAGCCACGAGGGTTCCACGAGGGTGGGGGCATGCCCACCCCCTTAGGGCGCGTCGGGCACCCTCGTGGCCGCCTCGTTTGCTGCTTGACGTCCACTCCAAGTCTCCTGGATTGCGTTTGTTCCAAAAAGATCGCTCCCGAAGGTTTCATCCCATTTTGACTCCCTTTGATATTCCTTTTCTTCGAAACACTAAAATAGACAAAAAAACAACAATTCGGTTAGTAGGTTAGTCCCAAAATGATATAGAAGTGTAAAGTAAAGCCCATAAACATCCAAAACGGGTAATATAATAGCATGGAACAATCAAAAATTATAGATACATTGGAGACGTATCAACCCACTATTTTGGATTTCAAGGAATTTAATTATGATAATTGTTCTTTAATAGATTGTATTTCCTTGTTGCAATCCGTGTTAAATTCTCCTCATGCTTATAATCAAAATAAAGCTTTTACTAAACATATCATTGATGCTATGATGCAATATTGTGAAGAAAAGCTTGAACTAGAAGTTTCTATCCCTAGAAAACTTTATGATGCGTGGGAACCTACTATTAAGATTAAGATTAAAATTTTGAATGCTATGCTTTGTGTGATTTGGGTGCTAGTGTTTCCACAATTCCAAAAAATTTGTGTGTTGTGCTAGGTTTCCATGAATTTGATGATTGTTCTTTATATTTGCATCTTACGGATTCCACCATTAAGAAACCTATGAGAAGAATTAATGATGTTCTTATTGTTGCAAATAGGAAAATTATGTGCCCGTAGATTTCATTGTTCGTGATATAGATTGCAATCCTACATGTCCTATTATTCTTACATGTCCTATTATAGCATTGGTTCGCCCATGTTGGGCGCGGCCAGGACCAGATTTGTTGCCAGTATGGCTTTTATTTCTTCGAGTCCGGCCATGGCGGCATCCGTCCACTCGAAGTGGTCGGTGCGCCGCAGGAGGCGATAGAGGGGTAACGCCTTTTCTCCTAAGCGGGAGATAAAGCGTCTTAGAGCCGCCACGCATCCTGTCAGTTTTTGTATTTGTTTGAGGTCCTTTGGGGTATCCAATTGTGACAGAGCTCAGATTTTTGCTGGGTTTGCTTCAATTCCTCTACCGGATACGATGAAGCCCAAGAGCTTTCCGGTTGGTACGCCGAAAACGCATTTTTCTGGGTTGAGCTTAATGTCATATGTTCGGATATTGTCGAACGTGAGCCTCAAGTCGTCTACTAGAGTATCGACATGTTTTGTTTTGACGACCACGTCATCTACGTATGCTTCGACTGTTTTGCCGATCTGGTTGGCCAGACATGTCTGAATCATGCGCTGATATGTTGCGCCGGCGTTTTTGAGCCTGAAGGGCATCGTGTTGAAGCAGAATGGTCCGTATGGGGTGATGAATGCCGTTGCGGCTTGGTCTGACTCTGTCGTCTTGATTTGATGGTAGACAAAGTATGCATCGAGGAAACACAATGAGTCGTGTCCTGCGGTGGCGTCGATGATTTGATCAATTCGGGGGAGTGGGAAAGGGTCCTTTGGACAGGCCTTGTTTAGGTCTTTGAAATCGACACATAGGCGCCAAGATTTGTCCTTCTTTGGTACAATCACCAGGTTTGCTAGCCAGTCCGGATGTTTTATGTATTTGATGAATCCAGCTTCCAGCAGTTTTGCTAGCTCCTCTCCCATGGCTTGTCTCTTGGGTTCGGAAAAACGCCGTAGGGTCTGCTTGATGGGTTTAAACCCTTTTATGATGTTCAGGCTGTGCTCGGCCAGCCTGCGTGGGATTCCTGGCATATCCGAGGGGTGCCAGGCGAAAATGTCCTAATTTTCTCGCAGGAAGTCTCTGAGTGCGGCGTCTACATCGGGTTTTAATTGTGCCCCGATGGAGGCCTTTTTTGTAGGGTCCGTTGGATGGACTTGGAATTTGACTATTTCGTCCGCTGGTTTGAAAGAGCTGGACTTGGATCTCTTGTCTAGTATCACATCGTCCCTGTCCACCGTAGAGCGCAACGCCGTTAATTCCTCAGCCGCTAGGGCCTCAGATAATGCCTCCAGGGCCAGTGCGGCTGTCTTGTTTTCGGCGCGGAGTAATATGTCCGGATCACTTGCGAGAGTGATGATTCCGTTGGGCCCGGGCATTTTGAGCTTCATGTAGCCGTAATGGGGTATGGCTTGGAAAATTGTAAATGCTTCTCGCCCTAGCAGAGCGTGGTATCCACTGCTGAACGGGGCCACTTGAAACGTGACCTCCTCGGATCTGCAATTGCCCGGCGTGCCGAACACCACATCCAGTGTGATTTTTCCTGAATAGCATGCTTCCCGGCTTGGGATTATTCCCCAAAAACTTGTGTTGCTTCGCTCAATCCGGCTCCCGTCAATTTCCATTTTTCGCAGGGTTTCCTCATAGATGAGGTTGAGTCCGTTGCCGCCATCCATGAGTACCTTTGTAAGTCGGAAGCCTTCCACTATCGGACTGAGGACCAATGCGGCTGGTGCTCGGGCTGTCTGGAATTTAGGTTCGTCACTGGCATTAAAGGTGATAGCCGTGTCACTCCATGGGTTTATTGTTGCTACTTGGTAGACTTCGGCAAGGTTGCGGAGCATTCATTTCCTTGCATTGTTTGATGTGAAGGTCTCGAAGACTGTCGACACCATACTGGGGAGGTATTCTTCGGGTGCTGGAGTTAGAAGCTCCTCGCCACTTCTGGCCACCTGCCGTAGTATCCAACATGCTCTGAGGCTGTGTGTTGGTGTGGCTTTCCCTGAATTATGAATTTTACAGGGTCCACTGAGCCATCCTTCCAGTACGGTCCCGTACCCTGTAGAGGGTTTTTGTTTTTTGATGTTTGGCTCAAATGCCTGGCAATAATGCGCCCTTTTGTTTCGGACTCGTGTTATATTCGGGGCCGGATTTTCCCAGAATTTATCTTCGGTTTTCCGAACGCATTCAGTCGCACAGTACTTTCGTACTATGGATGTCAAGTCGGCGAATCGTGTGATTTCGCGGCGACTTATGGCGTTGAGGATTCCGATGTCCGTGCAGTTGTTAAAGAAGAGTGAAATTGCTTCTTTCTCACGGCAGTCCTTTATCCTGTTCACAACCAGGAGGAATCTGGCCCAGTAGTGGTGTACTGTTTCTCCGGACTCTTGCCGTATTAGGGATAAATCCCGTATAGTTGGGTGGGCGGGTGGAATTAAATCCGGAACCCTGCCCGATGTAGGATTCAGGGATCGAGCGGTTTCCGAATTTGGAAGCTTGCTTTCTCAGTATTATTCAATAAATCGGGCCTGATGCCTGACTTTAGGTTCAGGGTTTGGGTGACACCCTCCCCTCCGCGGGTATCCGGCTTGGAGGGATCGGGAATCCGGACGCATCTGGTCCTTAGGGAGGGCGAAGACTCGCCGCATTGTTCTTCCACCACTTCGACGTGGTGGGTAATCTGGGGAGAGTTAATCTCTCTCTGATCGGTTTAAGCCCAATCTGGTCATAATCAGTAGCGACTCCCAGGGCCACGATGCGATCCAAGAGCTCGTTCAGGGAGAAGAGCACCATCAGATCTAACTGCTCGGCAAGCTCCGAGCTGATGCGAAGATTGCTTTCGATGGCCCGAGAGGTCATCGTCGGTGCGACGGCCGGACAGGCGGTCATCAAAAACCTGCCTAGCTGGAGAGTTTGGCCGATAGCCAAAGCTCCTTTAGCAACGACGCCGTCTTTAAAGACGGGATGCGGCATCCTTCCTGATGGTGACGACACAGTGGAACTCTCAATGAAAGCACCAATGTCGGTGTCAAAACCGGCGGATCTCGGGTAGGGGGTCCCAAACTGTGTGTCTAGGCGGATAGTAACAGGAGACAAGGGACACGATGTTTTTACCCAGGTTCGGGCCCTCTCGATGGAGGTAAAAACCTACTCCTGCTTGATTAATATTGATGATATGGGTAGTACAAGAGTAGATCTTCCACGAGATCGGAGTGGCTAAACCCTAGAATCTAGCCTATGGTATGATTGTTGTTTGTCCTACGGACTAAAACTCTCCGGTTTATATAGACACCGGAGAGGGCTAGGGTTACACAGAGTCGGTTACAATGGGAGGAGATCTTCATATCGTATCGGCAAGCTTGCCTTCCACGCCAAGGAAAGTCCCATCCGGACACGGGACGGAGTCTTCGATCTTGTATCTTCATAGTCCGGGAGTCCGGCCAAAGGTCTTAGTCCGGCCATCTGGACACCCCCTAATCCAGGACTCCCTCAGAGGGCTTCTACATCATCTCCAAGGCCTCTCCGATGAGTTGTGAGTAGTTTACCACATACCTTCAGGTCCATAGTTATTAGCTAGACGGTTTCTTCTCTCTCTTTGAATCTCAATACCAAGTTCTCCTCAATCTTCTTGGAGATCTATTCGATGTAACTCTTTTTGCGGTGTGTTTGTCGAGATCCGATGAATTGTGGGTTTATGATCAAGTTTATCTATGAGAAATATTTGAATATCCTCTGAATTCTTTTATGTGCGATTAGTTATCTTTGCAAGTCTCTTCGAATTATCAGTTTGGTTTGGCCTACTATATTGATCTTTCTTGCAATGGGAGAAGTGCTTAGCTTTGGGTTCAATCTTGCGGTGTCCTTTCCCAGTGACAGCAGGGGCAGCAAGGCACGTATTGTATTGTTGCCATCGAGGATAAAAAGATGAGGTTTATATCATATTGCTTGAGGTTATCCCTCTATATCATGTCATGTTTCTTAATGCGTTACTATTTTCTTATGAACTTAATACTCTAGATGCAGGCAGGAGTCGGTCGATGTGTGGAGTAATAGTAGTAGATGTAGAATCATTTCGATCTACTTGTTGTGGACGTGATGCCTATATACATGATCATGCCTAGATATTCTCATAACTATGCACTTTTCTATCAATTGCTCGACAGTAATTTGTTCACCCACCATAATATTTATGCTATCTTGAGAGAAGCCACTAGTGAAACCTGTGGCCCCGGGTCTACCTTTAATCATATAAGTTTCCAATCTACTTTTATTTGCATCTTTTACTTTCTAATATATATCATAAAAATACCAAAAATATTTATCTTATCTTATTATCTCTATCAGATCTCACTTTTGCAAGTTACCGTGAAGGGATTGACAACCCCTTTATCACGTTGGTTGCGAGGTTCTTGTTTGTTTGTGTAGGTACGGGGGACTCTTGAGGAGCCTCTAATAACCCGCAAGTATAGGAGATCGCAATAGTTTTTGAGGGTTGAGTATTCAACCAAAATTTATTGATTCGACACAAGGGGAGCCAAAGAATATTCTGAAGTATTAGCAGTTGAGTTGTCAATTCAACCACACCTGGATAACTTAGTATCTGCAGCAAAGTATTTAGTAGCAACGTAGTATGATAGTAATGGTAACAATGGTAAAAGTAACGGTAGCAGTTTTGTAGTGATTGTAACAGTAGCAACGGAAAAGTAAATAAGCAAAGCACAATATGTGGAAAGCTCGTAGGCATTGGATCAGTGATGGATGATTATGTCGGATGCGATTCCTCATGTAATAGTTATAACATAGGGTGGCACGGAACTAGCTCCAGTTCATCAATGTAATGTAGGCATGTATTCCGAATATAGTCATACATGCTTATGGCAAAGAACTTGCATGACATCTTTTGTCCTACCTGTAACGCCCCAAGACCGACGCTTCAGACGCCTTCCATGTTTTTTGTTGTCGTCGTGTGTTTTATTTTGTTGTTGTTGCATTTCATCATGTCATCATGCATATTGCATCCGCATGTTTTTATAAAACTCGTTACCGTTCGTAGTTGCCGGTTCTCTCTTTGTCTCTGTTGACCAATTGTTAGACCCTTGTCTTCGTTGACCGTTTCAGACCAATCGAGGTTTCGCTTCCCTCCCAACCATGACCGCCTAACCCCTCTTTGCGCAGCGCATCGACCCCTCCCGCGCCTCCGAAAACTGCTCCGAACCCGAATCGGGTTGTCGAGACCAATGAGTCTGGATCATCCCCAAACATCTATAAAACGTCTTTGTTTTCTTATTTGGGCTAC
Organism: Triticum aestivum; assembly: GCF_018294505.1. Lineage (NCBI taxonomy): Eukaryota > Viridiplantae > Streptophyta > Magnoliopsida > Poales > Poaceae > Triticum > Triticum aestivum. Next base: position 634,014,195 of record NC_057795.1, on the reverse strand, counting down.
CTAACCTATTTATTCTCGACCACCCGATTATGATCAGACGGACTAAACCCACTCTCTTTATCCTATTTATAGACCAACCCTAACCAAATCTACCCCAACCCTAAATTCTAGGAGATTTGTCCCTGCCGCCGCCGCACTCATCTCCGACCTCGGGATCCTCCCGGATCCCCTTCGCTCCAACCAGCCGCAGCCTCCTTCTTCCTCGATCTCCCCTGCCACCCAGTCCCATCGATCCATCCATCCATCCCCACCAACCATTCACCAACCAAACATCCCCACGGCCCTCCTCGACCAGCAGTAACCAGGATCCTGAGCTCCTTCTCCCATGCCCGCATGCCCGAGGAAACGCTCGAGGCTGTGCCTCCTCGTCTCCTTGCGCTGCCATTCGCCATGCCGGCGACCACAGGCACAACCCACTCGACCACGCGCCATCTTCCCCGTCCACCACCTCGCGTCGCTGCCTCATCAGCTCCACTGCCGGCAGCAGCACCCGAGCCCGTCCTCGCCCGTCGTCACGTCACCGGTGTCCTAACCACCGGAGCGCAGCCGCCCTTCCGTTGCTGCCGAGCACCACCGCAGCAGCAGCTCCAGGCCGGCCCCCTCACCCCGCGCCCTTGTCTCTTCTCCCTTCCCTTTGCTTTCTCTCTCTCCCTCTCATCTCCCTGCTTCCTCTCTCTCGCAGGAAACACAGGGGCACATGGAGCTCCATGGCTGCCCGATGCTCAAGCCACCACCAGGAACCGCTCGTCCGCCTCGGGTCCTCCCAGATCGTGACCGTCCCGGCCTTCCCCGCACCTCCTGACGCCCAGTGCCGCTTGCCTCCGTCCGCCAAGCTTCTGCGCCGCCGCGCCTTCTTCCTCTGCTTCTGCATCGAGCAGGAGGAGGACGCCCCTGCCTCTGCCTCGAGTCATTCGAGCGTTGACCGCGCCACCTCCCCTCGTTCGATCCAGGCCAGCCGGCCTGCTTCAGCTAAGGCCCGATGTGAGCATCCCAATCCATCCAGATTCAGCCCATGTAGTTTTTTTTCCATCCGCTGCGAATTTATCCAATTATCCAGTGCTTTATAGATTTGTAGAAAACCCCTCATACGTCATGCATTTAATAACTAGATAACCATGCATTATATGTAAAAACTTTATACATGTAAAATGCTTAGAATCACATCTAGTTTCATAATATGCTACTCTCATCCATGTTTAAAATGTTTAAAATGTTGTTTGCATTTAATTTACTAAATGCCATGTTAAAATGATTTATTTCATACCTAATTAACCGTAGCTCGGTTTTTAACAAACTTTATATGTAAATGGTCTAGAAAAATGCATAGATTAACTTGGTGCACTTTCCCGTGTAATAACAATAAAATATGGTTTAGGGAAGAATAGTACCAAAATTTGAAATATGGACATGAGGATTTTCCGGAATTGTTGTTTGTTGTTTCCGGCCTCATTTAAATTTGCCTAGATAGGTAGTTTTATTATGCTTCACCCCTTGCCATGTTTAAAAACAGTTAATGTTGTTGGGTACATAACTGAGAGAGAACTAAATAATTGATATGGTGTCCACTTAATTTGTAGTGTTGTTTGCTGCACTTTGCCATGCCATGCTATTTAAACCGGACATGCATCATACTTGTTTGTGCATCATGACATGTTTATGCTTGTGTGTTTACCATGTTGTTTGCTTCTTTCCGGTTTGCTTCTCTCGTTAGCTTCGGTTTCGTTCCGAAGTTTTGAGGATCCGTTCGACTACGTCCGTTTGTCTTCTTCATGGACTCGTTCTTCTTCTTTGCGGGATTTTAGGCAAGATGACCATTACCCTCGATATCACTTCTATCTTTGCTTGCTAGTAGCTCCGTTCTATCGCTACGTTGCACTACCTATCACTTGTTTACCATGCCTCCCATATTGCCATGTCAGCCTCTAACCTTTTTCACCCTTCCTAGCAAACCATTGCTTGGCTATGTTATCGCTTTGCTCAGCCCCTCTTATAGCATTGTTAGTTGTAGGTGAAGTTGAAGATTGCTCCATGATGGACAGGATTATGTTGGGATATCACAATATCTCTTATTTAATTAATGCATCTATATACTTGGTAAAGGGTGGAAGGCTCGGCCTTATGCCTGGTGTTTTGTTCCACTCTTGCCGCCCTAGTTTCCTTTATACCGGTGTTATGTTCCCTGATTTTGTGTTCCTTACGCGGTTGGGTGATTTATGGGACCCCCTTGACAGTTCGCTTTGAATAAAACTCCTCCAGCAAGGCCCAACCTTGGTTTTAACATTTGCCACCTAAGCCTTTTTCCCTTGGGTTCTGCAGACTCAAGGGTCATCTTTATTTAACCCCCCCCCCCCCGGGCCAGTGCTCCTTCGAGTGTTGGTCCAAAACGGGCAGACTGCAGGGCCACCATGGGGCAACTCGTGGGCTGGTTTTACTCGTAGGCTGACCTATCCGGTGTGCCCTGAGAACGAGATATGTGCAGCTCCTATCGGGATTTGTCGTCACATCGGGCGGCTTTGCTGGTCTTGTTTTACCATTGTCGAAATGTCTTGTAAACCGGGATTCCGAGACTGATCGGGTCTTCCTGGGAGAAGGAATATCCTTCGTTGACCGTGAGAGCTTGTGATGGGCTAAGTTGGGACACCCCTGCAGGGTATAAACTTTCGAGAGTCGTGCCCACGGTTATGTGGCAGATGGGAATTTGTTAATGTCCGGTTGTAGAGAACTTGACACCAGATTCGAATTAAAATGCATCAACCGCGTGTGTAGCCGTGATGGTCTCTTTTCGGCGGAGTCCGGGAAGTGAACACGGTTTTGGGTTATGTTTGACGTAAGTAGGAGTTCAGGATCACTTCTTGATCACTTCTAGTTTCTCGACCGTTCCGTTGCTTCTCTTCTCGCTCTTATTTGCATATGTTAGCCACCATATATGCTTAGTGCTTGCTGCTACTCCACCTCATTACCACTTCCTACCTATAAGCTTAAATAGTCTTGATCTCGCGGGTTTTGAGATTGCTGAGTCCTCGTGACTCACTAGATACTATCACAACAGTTGCAGGTGCCGATGATACCAGTGCAGATGATGCAACCGAGATCAGATGGGAGCTCAACGAAGATCTTGGTCGTTACTATGTTTCGTTTCATGTTGATCAGTAGTGGAGCCCAGTTGGGACGATCGGGGATCTAGTAGTTGGGTTATCTTCTTTTCTTTTGGCTTCGTCCGTAGTCGGACTATGTGTGTACTCTGAATGATGTATGAATTATATGTTCATTGTGTGAAGTGGCGATTGTAAGCCAACTCTTTATTCCATTCTTGTTCATTACATGGGATTGTGTGAAGATGACCCTTCTTGCGAAAAAACCACCATGGGGTTATGCCTCTAAGCCGTGCTTCGACACGTGGGAGATATAGCCGCATCGTGGGTGTTGCAAGTTGGTAATCAGAGCCATCCCCGACTTAGGAGCCCCCTGCTTGATCGAATCGTTGGCGTTGTTGAGTCTAGAACAAAAATGTTTTGAGTCTTAGTATTATATATATCGGAGAGTAGGATTCTTTTTACTCCTCAGTCCTTTTGTCGCTCTGGTGAGGTCTCCTGACGTAGATGTTTTGTCTTTCCTCGCCTCTAATTTCACCCCCAAAAAAATTAGGATCACGCGGGTATCTTGGGATTGTTCCGATATTCTTATGACGAGAACATTGTTCTTGGTGCCTCCTGACATTTAGGGGTTGTGGCAGTGTCCCGGGGAGTTGAGCTCCGAGGTGTTGTCGTCATAATTTTATCGTTGTAGTTCTGGAATACCTAAGTTTTGCCGACACCGAAATTCTATTTTATGCAGCTAGTGGTAAGATAACCTCGATGTCACCCAGTACTGGGGAGTTCGAGAGTATTGCCATAGCTCGTATAACGGATGCTTTTCGAAGGTTGAGGTACACGATTTCCGAAGGTTTCTTGGTTATGTGTTGACGGATGGATACAGCTTGGATGTAGGAATTGTTAGTTTTGGGTGAGATATATATTGCTTCCCCTGTATCCCCAACACCAGATTGCATAACCAGAAAGTTTCGGGAGTTTTATAGGTGGGAATTCAAGTAGCTCCTAGAATATCTTTCTGACAGATGCATGATATGAGATTGGGGTTTGACGTCTAGTGGTCCGCTTATCCACGGTCGTTTTTACAGTGGTCTCGTTGTGTCTTACAGAACCCTTGGCTATGCTGGTTCGGGGACACTTCGTATGTCATGTGCACTGCCTTGTACATGATGGTGATGTACGATCGAGCCCGTGTGGGCCCCACCACGAAAACTTCGGATGAAATCTCTATCATATGTTTGCTCCGGCTTATTCTGCAAGCCAAATCCTTTGTTTTGTTTTATTTGTGGTATTTGAGTTGCTTCGATGTCAAGTGTTGATTCCATACCTTTTCCTAAATGTTGTTTCTCATATTGCTATGTGAATACTAATCCTTCTTGATCATCGAGGTTGTCATGTTAATTCGTTCCAACCGGTGTGCTTCTTTTCAAGTGGATCCGATCATTTCAACATTCACAAGATCAATTCTAAGTTTTCTGAACGGTGTTTGTTTCATCCGTCCCAAGTTGTCTTTGTTTTCCCGCCCTCTCACCCTCCACTTCAAGGACTCAGATTTCTTAATCGGGTATCCATTTTATTGCTGGGAAGTCTCTCCATTCTATTCCGTCAATGTTCTTATCTGGTGATTCTCAGGAAGATACTAATGGAGCTTCAAGTTTATTATTCTTCGTCTCTTTTCTTCTCTGGTGGATTTAACTCAAGCTTTCGGTGTTGATCATATCCTTTTTCCTCGTTCAAATGCTATCCCATGCCGGTAAATCTCATAATCGTTCACCTCTCTCTCTTCATATTCGAAGTGCCGAGGATATCTCAGAAGATTTGTGTCTCCATTATCAATCCGTTTAAGATATTTTGAGATTATTATCTCATTCAAGTCATTTTATTTCTACCTGTGCAATCTATATTTCAAGCAATCTTTCAACGATGTTTATTTCGAGTGGGCCCTAACACACAGGTCTTTTCCTAGGATCTTACCTGAATCTCCTAATTTTCCCGGAGCTATTCCCAAATTCATTTCAAAGTTTGACGTAATAATGAATAATCATCAGTCAAATGCCTTTCTCCAAGATCTTTCAAATTCTTTCATCATTGGTTCAACCTTTCTAATTTTCATTCCGGAGTGTCTCAACAATTCATGGTGGTGTTTCTCGTCATCATTCTCGGATTTTGAAGACCAAAGAAGAGTTTTCCTCCAAATCTTATCCGTTCTCTCAAAGATTAGTGGTTCTAGCTTGATGCCATCCTCATAATTGTTTTCGATTGTGAGAATTCTTTTCTTACCATCCGGAGCATTTCATGAGTTGTTTCCATTTCTTTCCTCCGAAGGCCATCATGTCATAATTCTTCATTCTCGGCGTGTAGCTATCGTTCTCCAAATCTAACCGGTGCATCATTCAAATATCCTCTAATCAATTCATGATCTCTTCATTCTCATGTATCTAAATCCCCTCAAGTATCTTCATTCGTTTTCAAATTCTTTCCGGTGAATTGTGCCCTTGCTACTCTCTTTTCCAATTTTTACGGTGGTTCGTTCAAGATTTCACTTCCTTTGTTATCATATCAATTCATTCGTTGTTTCCAAATCCCACTGGTGATTCCATCTATACCTTCTCAAGTTTGCGCTATATCTCTCTTAATCCTTTCTACGGGAATAAGTAGTATACCAAATCCATTGCTTGTCAACAATTTAATTTGATGAACGATAAGCATACAATAATCTTATTCTTATTTCCGCGAGGTGATTCAATTCTCTTCTTTCGGAGATTGTTCATGATGAAGTAATTCTCGTTTCTAGTGTTTCATCTTTTCTTTTTCCGGAGTTCCAAGTTTTATCGGTTATATCGTCGCGAAGCTCCTTCTAAATCATCGCAAGGCTTCACCTTGTATTTGCAACTTCTCTTTCTTTCTATCAACCTTTTATTACCGGAGTTCTTCATGGAGGCTCAACATGGTGGTTCGTCAAGGATTCCTTTCATTTTTCAATTGTACTTCAAGATTTCTCTCGAAGCTAAGATCCGCCAAGCTATACTCAAAAATAAACATGGTGCTCAACACATGTTTTTTTTTCTGAGGAGTTCAAGTATTCTTGTTCTTGCATTTTGAAGTGTAATTCTTTCTACCTTATCTTTTCAGGTGGTGTTATATCATTCTTGACAATTTCCGTTCATGTTTCGCGATTCACATGTTGTCAAGAATGAGATATTTTAAAACCCATCATTTTTCTCTTCGGTCATGAGATTTTTTCAACCCAGCAATTTCTTTGTTGGAGTATCTTGGGTTATATTTCACCTAAAGCCTTCCATTGGGGATGTTGCTATTTGTGGTGTTTATCAATGATCCAAGCTTTCTCCATATCCTTCTCGGTGAAAGAGGTTTTTCATCTCTTCGTTGATCTCAAGCAAGCAATTGTTTCCGTTAGTGGCCGGTTGTCACCTCATAATTTTGAGATATTTTCCATATGCCCACAACAAGCTTGTGCTTTTCGTTGTTAATTTTCCAACAACTCCGTTAAATCCTACTTTGCAAGGATGCTTTCAAGTTCATTTGTGGAAAAAGTTGTCATTTTCTTCTCCGTCCCTTTATCCCAACAATCTAGCTTCTATTCTTTCATTCCGAAGGCATTGTGATGTTGCTCTCTTCACCCATCACCTCGTTTTGTCAAGATCACGTTATTTTCTTGCTCATCCATTTAACCGGAGTGTCATGTCTTTTTTTTCAAGTTCTTTTCACGTTATCAAGTTTTGCCTCTCTTTTCTACCGGATTGCTATCTGAAATCCTTCTTACCCATTGTGCCATTCTTTAAATAGTTCCGGAGGCAGTGTGTTGTTGATTTCATCAAGTATCATCCCATCTTCTCAAGTTCATGTTCAATTCCTTCCATTTACAGTTGGAGTGCTGCCAAAATTATATCACTCTTATTCATTCTTATCTCGTTTCAACCAGAGTGGTTTCAATTCCTTCTTGTTCATTGCGCTCGTCATTCACAGCTTTGCAACCTCCAACGTTAACATGGTGTTCCCTGTTTATTTTTTCTACTGGAATGCTCTCAATTTCGTTCAACTCTATTGTATTATTCTTTCAAGTTTTCAACCTCTCGAGGTTTATTGGTTTCACTCGTGTGTCAAAGAAGCAACTTAGTTTTACCTCCTCTCTTCCTCTCCGTTTCTCTCTGGTGCCATCCTAGATCTCGGGACGAGATCCTCTTGTAGTGGTGGAGTGTTGTAACGCCCCAAGACCGACGCTTCAGATGCCTTCCATGTTTTTTGTTGTCGCCGTGTGTTTTATTTTGTTGTTGTTGCATTTCATCATGTCATCATGCATATTGCATCCGCATGTTTTTATAAAACTCGTTACCGTTCGTAGTTGCCGGTTCTCTCTTTGTCTCTGTTGACCAATTGTTAGACCCTTGTTTTCGTTGACCGTTTCAGACCAATCGAGGTTTCGCTTCCCTCCCGACTGTGACTGCCTAACCCCTCTTTGCGCAGCGCATCGACCCCTCCCGCGCCTCCGAAAACTACTCCGAACCCGAATCGGGCTGTCGTGACCGATGAGTCCGGATCATCCCCAAACATCTATAAAACGTCTCTGTTTTCTTATTTGGGCTACCTAACCTATTTATTCTCGACCGCCCGATTACGATCGGACGGACTAAACCCACTCTCTTTATCCTGTTTATAGACCAACCCTAACCAAATCTACCCCAACCCTAAATTCTAGGAGATTTGTCCCTGCCACCGCCGCACTCATCTCCGACCTCGGGATCCTCCCAGATCCCCTTCGCTCCAACCAGCCGCAGCCTCCTTCTTCCTCGATCTCCCTTGCCACCCAGTCCCATCGATCCATCCATCCATCCCCACCAACCAACCACCAACCAAACATCCACACGGCCCTCCTCGACCAGCAGTAACCAGGAGCCCGAGCTCCTTCTCCCATGCGCGCGTGCCTGAGGAAACGCTCGAGGCTGTGCCTCCTCGTCTCCTTGCGCTGCCGTTTGCCACGCCGGCGACCACAGGCACAACCTCCTCAACCACGCGCCATCTTCCCCGTCAACCACCTCGCATCGCTGCCTCATCAGCTCCGCTGCCGGCAGCAGCACCCGAGCCCGGCCTCGTCCCCGTCCTCGCCCGTCGTCACGTCACCGGTGTCCTAACCATCGGAGCGCAGCCGCCCTTCCGCTGTTGTCGAGCGCCACCGCAGCAGCAGCTCCAGGCCGGGCCCCTCACCCCGCGCCCTTGTCTCTTCTCCCTTCCCTTCACTTTCTCTCTCTCCCTATCATCTCCCTGCTTCCTCTCTCTCGCAGGAAACACAGGGGCACATCGAGCTCCATGGCTGCCCGATGCTCAAGCCACCACCAGGAACCGCTCATCCGCCTCGGGTCGTCCCAGATCGGGACCGTCCCGACCTTCCCCGCACCTCCTGATGCCCAGTGCCGCTCCCCTCCGTCCGCCAAGCTTCTGTGCTGCCGCGCCTTCTTCCTCTGCTTCTGCATCGAGCAGGACGAGGACGCCCCTGCCTCTGCCTCGAGTCATTCGAGCGTTGACCACACCCCCTCCCCTCGTTCAATCCAGCCCAGCCAGCCTGCTACAGCTAAGGCCCGATGTGAGCAGCCCAATCGATCCAGATTCAGCCCATGTAGTTTTTTTCCATCCGCCGCGAATTTATCCAATTATCCAGTGCTTTACAGATTTGCAGAAAACCCCTCATACGTCATGCATTTAATAACTAAATAACCATGCATCATATGTAAAAACTTTATACATGTAAAATGCTTAGAATTACATCTAGTCTCCTAATATGCTACTCTCATCCATGTTTAAAATGTTTAAAATGTTGTTTGCATTTAATCTGCTAAATGCCATGTTAAAATGATTTATTTCATAACTAATTAACCGTAGCTCGGTTTTTAACAAACTTTATATGTAAATGGTCTAGAAAAATGCATAGATTAACTTGGTGCACTTTATTTTCCTGTTTAACAACAATAAAATATGGTTTAGGGCAGAACAGTACCAAAATTTGAAATATGGACATGAGGATTTTCCGGAATTGTTGTTTGTTGTTTCCGGACTCATTTAAATTTGCCTAGATAGGTAGTTTATTATGCTTCACCCCTTGCCATGTTTAAAAACAGTTAATGTTGTTGGGTACATAACCGAGAGAGAACTAAATAATTGATATGGTGTCCACTTAATTTGTAGTGTTGTCTGTTGCACTTTGCCATGCCATGCTATTTAAACCGGACATGCATCATACTTGTTTGTGCATCATGACATGTTCATGCTTGTGTGTTTACCATGTTGTTTGCTTCTTTCCGGTTTGCTTCTCTTGTTAGCTTCGGTTTCATTCCGGAGTTGTGACGATCCGTTCGACTACATCCGTTTGTCTTCTTCATGGACTCGTTCTTCTTCCTTGCGAGATTTCAGGCAAGATGACCATTACCCTCGATATCACTTCTATCTTTGCTTGCTAGTAGCTCCATTCTATCACTATGTTGCGCTACCTATCACTTGTTTACCATGCCTCCCATATTGCCATGTCAGCCTCTAACCTTTTTCACCCTTCCTAGCAAACCATTGATTGGCTATGTTACCGCTTTGCTCAACCCCTCTTATAGCATTGTTAGTTGTAGGTGAAGTTGAAGATTGCTCCATGATGGACAGGATTATGTTGGGATATCACAATATCTCTTATTTAATTAATGCATCTATATACTTGGTAAAGGGTGGAAGGCTCGGCCTTATGCCTGGTGTTTTGTTCCACTCTTGCCGCCCTAGTTTCCTTTATACCGGTGTTATGTTCCTTGATTTTGCGTTCCTTATGCGGTTGGGTGATTTATGGGACCCCCTTGATAGTTCGCTTTGAATAAAACTCCTCCAGCAAGGCCCAACCTTGGTTTTAACATTTGCCACCTAACCCTTTTTCCCTTGGGTTCTGCAGACTCAAGGGTCATCTTTATTTAACCCCCCGGGCCAATGCTCCTTCGAGTGTTGGTCCAAAACGGGCAGACTGCGGGGCCACCATGGGGCAACTCGTGGGCTGGTTTTACTCGTAGACTGACCTATCCGGTGTGCCCTGAGAATGAGATATGTGCAGCTCCTATCGGGATTTGTCGGCACATCGGGCGGCTTTGCTGGTCTTGTTTTACCATTGTCAAAATGTCTTGTAAACCGGGATTCCGAGACTGATCGGGTCTTCCTGGGAGAAGGAATATCCTTCGTTGACCGTGAGAGCTTGTGATGGGATAAGTTGGGACACCCCTGCAGGGTATAAACTTTCGAGAGCCATGCCCGCGGTTATGTGGCAGATGGGAATTTGTTAATATCCGGTTGTAGAGAACTTGACACCAGATTCGAATTAAAATGCATCAACCGCGTGTGTAGCCGTGATGGTCTCTATTCGGCGGAGTATGGGAAGTGAACACGGTTTTGGGTTATGTTTGACGTAAGTAGGAGTTCAGGATCACTTCTTGATCACTTCTAGCTTCTCGACCGTTCTGTTGCTTCTCTTCTCGCTCTTATTTGCGTATGTTAGCCACCATATATGCTTAGTGCTTGCTGCTACTCCACCTCATTACCACTTCCTACCCATAAGCTTAAATAGTCTTGATCTCGCGGGTTTTGAGATTGCTGAGTCCTCGTGACTCACTAGATACTATCACAACAGTTGCAGGTGCCGATGATACCAGTGCAGGTGATGCAACCGAGCTCAGATGGGAGCTGAACGAAGATCTTGGTCATTGCTATGTTTCTTTTCATGTTGATCAGTAGTGGAGCCCAGTTGGGACGATCGGGGATCTAGCAGTTGGGTTATCTTCTTTTCTTTTGGCTTCGTCCGTAGTCGGACTATGTGTGTACTCTGAATGATGTATGAATTATATGTGCATTGTGTGAAGTGGCAATTGTAAGCCAACTCTTTATCCCATTCTTGTTCATTACATGGGATTGTGTGAAGATGACCCTTCTTGCGACAAAACCACCATGTGGTTATGCCTCTAAGCCATGCTTCGACACGTGGGAGATATAGCCGCATCGTGGGTGTTACACTACCCTCCCGTGGCAGCGGGGTCCTAATGGAAACTAAGGGATATTAAGGCCTCCTTTTAATACAGTACCGGACCAAAGCATTAACACATAGTGAATACATGAACTCCTCAAACTACGGTCATCACTGAGAAGTATCCCGATTATTGTCACTTCGGGGTTGTCGGATCATAACACATATTAGGTGACTATAGACTTGCAAGATAGGATCAAGAACTCACATATATTCATGAAAACATAATAGGTTCAGATCTGAAATCATGGCACTCGGGCCCTAGTGACAAGCATTAAGCATAGCAAAGTCATAACAACATCAATCTCAGAACATAATGGATACTAGGGATCAAACGCTAACAAAACTAACTTGATTACATGGTAAATCTCATCTAACCCATCATCGTCCGGCAAGGTTATGATGGAATTACTCACGCACGGCGGTGAGCATCATGAAATTGGTGATGGAGGATGGTTGATGATGATGATGGTGATGAATCCCCCTCTCCAGAGCCCCGAACGGACTACAAATCATCCCTCCCGAGAGAGATTAGGGCTTGGAAGCGGCTCCGTGTCATAAAACGCAATGAAACTTTCTCTCTGATTTTTTTCTACGCGAAACGGAATATATAGAGTTGAAATTGAGGTCGGCGGAGCGGCAGGGGGCCCACGAGATAGGGGGCGCACCCAGGGGGAGGGGGAGCGTCCCCCACCCTCGTGGACAGGGTGTGGGCCCCCTGGCCTTGATTCTTTCACCAGTATTTTTTATATTTTCTAAAAGTTATCTCCGAGGATTTTCAGGTCATTCCGAGAACTTTTGTTTTCTGCACAATAAATAACACCATAGAATTTCTGCTGAAAACAGCGTCAGTCCGGGTTAGTTTCATTCAAATCATGAAAATTAGAGTCCAAATTAAGGGCAAAAGTGTTTGGAAAAGTAGATACGTTGCAGACGTATCAACTCCCCCAAGCTTAAACCTTTGCTTGTCCTCAAGCAATTCAGTTGATAAACCGAAAGTGATAAAGAAAAACTTTTACAAACTCTGTTTTCTCTTGTTGTTGTAAATATGTAAAGCCTACATTCAAGTTTTCAGCAAAGATTATGAACTAACCATATTCACAATAACACTTAGGTATCATGTTTACTCATATCAATGGCATAATCATCTAGCGAGCAATAATAATAAATCTCGGATGACAACACTTTCTCAAAACAATCATAATACGATATAACAAGATGGTATCTCGCTAGCCCTTTCTGACACTGCGAAACATAAATGCAGAGCACCTTTAAATATCAAGGACTGACTAAACATTGTAATTCATGGTAAAAGAGATCCAGTCAAGTTATACCCAATATAAACTAATAGTAATGAATGCAAATGATAGTGTGCTCTCCAGTGGGTGATTTTTAATAAGAAGGTGATGACTCAACATAAAAGTAAATAGATAGGCCCTTCGCAGAGGGAAGCAGGGATTTGTAGAGGTGCCAGAGCTCGATTTTAAAATAGAGATGAATAACATTTTGAGCGGTATACTTTCACTGTCAACGCAACAAATATGAGATCTCGATATCTTCCATCCTACATACATTATAGGCGGTTCCCAAACAGAATGGTAAAGTTTATACTCCCCCACCACCAACAAGCATCAATCCATGGCTTGCTCGAAACAACGAGTGCCTCCAACTAGCAACAGCACTGGGGGGATTTTGTTTAATTATTTCGATTTTCTTTGATCTTTTTGATCATGGGACTGGGCATCCTGGTTACCAGCCATTTTCTCGTGAATGAGGAGCGGAGTCCACTCCTCTTGAGAATAACCCACCTAGCATGGAAGATACAGACAGCCCTAGTTGATACATGATATGCTCGAGCATACAAAACAGAATTTCATTTAAAGGTTTTGAATTTGGGACATACAAGTTTACTTGGAACGGCAGGTAAATACCGCATATAGGAAGGTATGGTGGACTCATATGGAATAACTTTGGGGTTTATGGAGTTTGGATGCACAAGCAGTATTCCCACTTAGTACAGGTGAAGGCTAGCAAAAGACTAGGAAGCGACCAACTAAGAGCGACAACAGTCATGAACATGCATTAAAATTAATCAACACTGAGTGCAAGCATGAGTAGGATATAATCCACCATGAACATAAATATCGTGAAGGCTATGTTGATTTTGTTTTCAACTACATGCGTGAACATGTGCCAAGTCAAGTCACTCGAATCATTCAAAGGAGGATACCACCCTATCATACCACATCACAACCATTTTAATAGCATGTTGGCACACAAGGTAAACCATTATAAGCTCCTAGCTAATTAAGCATGGCATAAGCAACTATAATCTCTAATTGTCATTGCAAACATGATTATTCATAATAAGCTAAATCAGGAACGATGAACTCATCATATTTACAAAATCAAGAGAGGTCAAGTTCATACCAGCTTCTCTTATCTCAATCAGTCCATCATATATCGCCATTATTGCCTTTCACTTGCACGACCGAACGGTGTGTATAATAATAATAGTGCACGTGCATTGGACTAAGCTGGAATCTGCAAGCATTCAATTCAAGAGGGAAGACAAGGTAATATGGGCTCTAAGTTAAATCAACAATCATGCATATGAGAGCCACTAAACATTTTCATTATGGTCTTCTCCTCTCGACCCCCAAAGGAAAGAAAAGAAATAAAACTATTTACACGGGAAAGCTCCCAACAAGCAAAAAAGAAGAACGAGAAATCTTTTTGGGTTTTCATTTAATTACTACTACAAGCATGGAAAGTAAACTAACTAAATTTTTTTTGGTTTTCTTAAGGTTTATCAAACACACAAGAAGAAAGCTAGAAAAATAAATTAAACTAGCATGGATAGTACAATGAAAGAGTATGAGCACCGACAATAGTGTCTGAACATGAATGTATAGTCGGTGAGAAATACGTACTCCCCCAAGCTTAGGCTTTTGGCCTAAGTTGGTCTAATGCCAAGGATAGCCTGGCTAATATCCGAAGTTATAACTGGAGTCGTACTGAGATGCAGCAGCCAATGCCTCCTGAGATGCGGCATGTTGGCGAGCTGCCTCTTCTCTCCCCTCGTGTTTGGCTGCCTCCTCCCTAGTGACAACATATCTTCGTTTTGCCTGGTAATCAAAAAGGGAAGGAGCAGGGAGAGTAACATGGACAGCGCGACGTGTGTCAAAGATTAGTCGATACTGAAGGAGTTGTTCATTCCTCAAAAGAAAACGGTGCCTAGCCATAGCGTCAAAATCTAAATAAGCGGTAGGCAACTCCATATCACCCTCACGTGGAGATATACCAAGATAATTAGCAACACGGGTCGCATAAATTCCTCCAAATAAATCTCCAGATATACCATTATTATGCAACCTACGTGCAACTATTGCCCCCAAGTTGTAATCTTTATTACCTAATATAGCACTCTTGAGGACACGAAGATCAGGGACACACATGTGACATGCTTCGTCTTTACCATTAATGCATCTACCAATGAAAAGAGCAAAATAATGTATAGTAGGAAAATGAATGCTCCCTATGGTAGCTTGTGCTATATCCCTAGATTCTCCCACGGTGATACTAGCAAGAAAGTCTTTATATTCAGATTTGTGGGGTTCATTAACATTGCCCCACTTTGGGAGTTTGCAAGCAGTTGTGAAATCTTCTAGATCCATGGTATAAGATTGATCATAAATATCAAACAGGACATTCTGAGAATTACGCAAAGATGTAAATTTAAACCTTCTCATGAATGAATCAGTCAATTGGTAGTACCGAGGACACTTATCTTGTAAGAAGTCCTCAAGATCGGCATTACGCACATATGCGTCAAATTCATCCTTGATGTTTGTGTTGATCATAAACTCTTCTGACGGCCATTCACAAGGTCGCACCTCATCTTCCCTTGGTGATTCATCATCTTGCTCACGCATAGCACGCCTGGGTCCTCTCTTTGTTGAGGAACCACCTTGGTACATTTTCCTAGACATATTTCTTCCTTTGAAAAAATTTCTGAAAGTTTCTGAAATTTTTAGTAACTTCAAAATAAAAGTGAATCAAACCGAACAAGATTGATAGCAACTACTCCCACAAGTGCCTAGAGCATATATCATGCATTAGAATTAATTGGGACCTCATAAATTTGACATGGAAGCTCAAGAACAGGGTCACATATGCAGCAAAAATTTGCAATGAATAAAGCACTAGAACAAAAACTAATTGGACCAATAGAGGAGTCACATACCAAGCAACAATCTCCCAAAGCAGTTTTCTGAATGGAGCTTTGAGCAAGGAGATCGAAAATCGCAGCAAAATGAGCTAGAACTCGTGCTTGATCTGGATGGGGATTTTTTTTTGGGAGGAAGATGGAGTGTGTGGGTGCAGGAATAAGTGGAGGGGGGCACCATGGGCCCATGAGGCAGAGGGCGCGCCCTGGACCCTCGTGGCCAGGTGCATGCCCCCCTGTTGTGTTTCAGTGCCTAAAATCCTCAAATAATCCGAAAAACCGTACTAAATTTGCAGGGCATTTGGAGCACTTTTATTTTCGGGATATTTTTTTATTGCATGAATAATTCAGAAAACAGACAGATAATACTATTTTTGCTTTATTTATTCTAAATAACAGAAAGTAAAAAGAGGGTACAGAAGGTTGTGCCTTCTAGTTCCATCCATCTCATGATCATCAAAATGAATGCACTAACAAGGTTGATCAAGTTTTGTTAACAAACTCATTCCGAATAACACGGAACTGGAGAAATTTCGAATAACACTAGGTTACCTCAATGGGGATATGAACATCCCCTATAATAAGAATATCATATTTTGTCTTGACAGTAGGAAGAGGAAATTCAAAACCTCCAATAATGGCAGTTGGAATTTTTCCAATAGAATTGATGCTATGAACTTGAGGTTGTTTCCTCGGAAAGTGTACCGTATGCTCATTACCATTAACATGAAAAGTGACATTGCCTTTGTTGCAATCAATAATAGCCCCTGCAGTATTCAAAAAGTGTCTACCAAGGATAATCGACATACTATCATCCTCGGGAATATCAAGAATAACAAAGTCCGTTAAAATAGTGACATTTGCAACCACAACAGGCACATCCTCACGAATACCAACAGGTATAGCAGTTGATTTATCGGCCATTTGCAAAGATATTTCAGTAGGTGTCAACTTATTCAATTCAATTCTACGATATAAAGAGAGAGGCATAACACTAGCACCGGCTCCAAGATCACATAAAGCAGTTTTAACATAGTTTCGTGTAATGGAGCATGGTATAGTTGGTACTCCTAGGTCTCCAAGTTTCATTGGTATTCCACCTTTAAAAGTGTAATTAGCAAGCATGGTGGAAATTTTAGCTTCCGGTATCTTTCTTTTATTTGTAATGATATCCTTCATATATTTAGCATAAGGGTTTACTTTAAGCATATCAGTTAAGCGCATACGTAAGAAGATAGGTCTAATCATTTTAGAAAGCGCTCAAAATCCTCATCATCCTTTGTCTTGGATGGTTTAGGAGGAAAGGGCATGGGTTTCTGAACCCATGGTTCTCTTTCTGTATCGTGCTTCCTAGCAACAAAATCTCTCTTATCATAATGTGATTCTTTGATTATGGGTTATCAATATCAACAGCAGGTTCAATCTCTACATCATTATTATTGCTAGGTTGAGCATCAACATGAACATTATCATTAACATTATCACTCAGTACATGTTCATCACCTGATTGTGTTTCAACGTCAGAAATAGAAATATCATTGGGATTCTCAGGTGTGTCTATAACAGGTTCACTAGAAGCATGCAAAGTCCTATCGTTTTTCTTCTTCTTTCTAGAAGGACGAGGTGCATCTACATTATTTCTCTGAGAATCTTGCTCAATTCTCTTAGGGGCCTTCAGGATACAAAGGTTCCTGAGTCATTCTACCAGTTCTAGTAGCCACTCTAACAGCAAAATCATGTTTATTATTTAATTCATCAAGCAAATCACTTTGAGCTTTAAGTATTTGTTCAACTAGAGTGGTAACCATAGAAGCATATTTGCTAATTAGTTTAAGTTCACCTTTAACTCTAGCCATATAATCACTCAAGCGTCCTATCATGAAAGCATTACTCTTTAATTCTCTACCAACATAAGCATTAAAACTTTCTTGTCTAGCCATAAAGTCATCAAATTCATATAAACATTGGCTATGAAATTTAGTAGACGGGATTTCAACTTTATCATATCTATAGAGAGAATTTACCTTTACTACCTGTGTCGGGTTATCAAGACAATGTGTTTCTTCAATAGGCGGTATATTAAGACCATGTATTTCTTCAATAAGAGGTTAATTCTTAACATCTTCAGCTTTAATACCTTTTTCTTTCATTGATTTCTTTGCCTCTTGCATATCTTCCGGACTAAGAAATAAAACTCCCCTCTTCTTCGGAGTTGGTTTAGGAATAGTTTAGGAGTTGGCTCAATTGGCTCAGGAATTGGCTCAGGAAGAGTCCAATTATTTTCATTAGTCAACATATTATTCAATAGTAATTCAGCTTGGTCGACTGTTCTTTCCCTGAAAACACAACCAGCACAACTATCCAAGTGGTCCTTCGAAGCATC
The DNA here is from genome assembly GCF_018294505.1 of Triticum aestivum. Classification (NCBI taxonomy): domain Eukaryota; kingdom Viridiplantae; phylum Streptophyta; class Magnoliopsida; order Poales; family Poaceae; genus Triticum; species Triticum aestivum. The sequence goes on along the minus strand of NC_057795.1, from coordinate 633,996,442 downwards.
GGTTAGTCCATTATAAAAGACATCAAGTATTTCATTTTTCTTAAGAGGATGATTAGGCAAAGCATTAAGTAATCGGAGAAGCCTCCCCCAATCTTGTGGGAGACTCTCTTCTTCGATTTGCACAAAATTATATATTTCCCGCAAGGCAGCTTGTTTCTTATGAGCAGGGAAATATTTAGCAGAGAAGTAATAGATCATATCTTGAGGACTACGCACACAACTAGGATCAAGAGAATTAAACCAAGTTTTAGCATCACCCTTTAATGAGAATGGAAATATCTTAAGGATATAATAATAGCGAGACTTCTCATCATTAGTAAACAGGGTGTCTATATCATTCAACTTAGTAAGATGTGCCACACTAGTTTCGGATTCATAGCCATAAAAAGGATCAGATTCAACCAAAGTAATTATCTCAGGATCAACAGAAAATTCATAATCCTTATCAGTAAAAAAGATAGGTGAAGTAGCAAAAGCAGGGTCATATTTCATTCTAGCATTCAGAGTTTTATGTTTAAGTTTAGCTAGTAATTTCTTAAGATCTTGCAAGCAAGAAGATTTCTAGCAGTTTCTTCATCCATAACATAACCCTCGGGAACAACAGGCAATTCATACTTAGGGGGAGAACTTTCATCGATAATTTCATCTTTAATAATTTCATTCTCTCTAACCCTAGCAAGTTGTTCATCAAGAAATTCACCTAATGGCAAAGTAGTATCAAGCACAGAAGTAGTTTCATCATAAGTATCATGCATAGCAGAAGTGGCATCATCAATAACATGCGACATATCAGAATTCAAAGCAGTAGCAGGTTTAGGTGTCACAAGTTTACTCAAAACAGAAGGAGAATCTAGTCAGAGCTAGATGGCAGTTCCTTGCCTCCCCTCGTAGTTGAGGAAAAATCTTAGTTCTTTCGTCTTTCAAGTTCTTCATAGTGATCAGCAGATATAAATCCCAAGTGACTCAAAGAATAGAGCTATGCTCCCTGGCAATGGCGCCAGAAAATAGTCTTGATAACCCACAAGTATAGGGGATCGCAACAGTTTTCGAGGGTAGAGTATTCAACCCAAATTTATTGATTCGACACAAGGGGAGCCAAAGAATATTCTCAAGTATTAGCAGTTGAGTTGTCAATTCAACCACACCTGGATAACTTAGTATCTGCAGCAAGGTATTTAGTAGCAAAGTAGTATGATAGTAATGGTAACAGTGATAAAAGTAACGGTAGCAGTTTTGTAGTGATTGTAACAATAGCAACGGAAAAGTAAATAAGCAAAGCACAATATGTGAAAAGCTCGTAGGCATTGGATCAGTGATGGATGATTATGTCGGATGTGATTCCTCATGTAATAGTTATAACATAGGGTGACACAGAACTAGCTCCAGTTCATCAATGTAATATAGGCATGTATTCCAAATATAGTCATACATGCTTATGGAAAAGAACTTGCATGACATCTTTTGTCCTACCCTCCCGTGGCAGTGGGGTCCTAATTGAAACTAAGGGATATTAAAGCCTCCTTTTAATAGAGTACCGGACCAAAGCATTAACACATAGTGTATACATGAACTCCTCAAACTACGGTCATCACCGAGAAGTATCCCGATTATTGTCACTTCGGGGTTGTCGGATCATAACACATAATAGGTGACTATAGACTTGCAAGATAGGATCAAGAACTCACATATATGCATGAAAACATAATAGGTTCAGATCTGAAATCATGGCACTCGGGCCCTAGTGACAAGCATTAAGCATACCAAAGTCATAGCAACATCAATCTCAGAACATAGTGGATACTAGGTATCAAACCCTAACAAAACTAACTTGATTACATGGTAAATCTCATCCAACCCATCACCGTCCAGCAAGCCTATGATGGAATTACTCACGCATGGCGGTGAGCATCATGAAATTGGTGATGGGGGATGTTTGATGATGACGATGGCGACGAATCCCCCTCTCCGGAGCCCCGAACAGACTCCAAATTAGCCCTCCCGAGAGAGATTAGGGCTTGGTGGCGGCTCCGTATCGTAAAACATGATGAAACTTTCTCTCTAATTTTTTCCTCCATGAAAAGGAATATATAGAGTTGGAATTGAGGTCGGTGGAGCAGCCGGGGGCCCACGAGAAAGGGGGCACATCCAGGGGAGGGGGCGCGCGCCCCACCCTCATGGACAGGATGTGGGCCCCCTGGCCTTGATTCTTTCGCCAGTATTTTTTATATTTTCCAAAAGTTATCTCCGTGGATTTTCAGGTCATTTCGAGAACTTTTGTTTTCTGCACAATAAATAACACCATAGCAGTTCTGCTCAAAACAGTGTCAGTCCGGGTTAGTTTCATTCAAATCATGCAAATTAGAGTCCAAAAAAAGGGCAAAAGTGTTTGGAAAAGTAGATATGTTGGAGACGTACCAGCCTCCTACTGGATTGATACCTTGGTTCTCAAAAACTGAGGGAAATGCTTACGCTACTTTGTTGCATCACCCTTTCCTCTTCAAGGGAAAACCAACGCAGTGCTCAAGAGGTCGCAAGAAGGATTTCTGGCGCCGTTGGGGCGGAGGTCTTCGCTCAAGTCAAGACATACCAAGTACCCATCACAAACTCATCTCCCACGCATTACATTATTTGCCATTTGCCTCTCATTTTCCTCTCCCCCACTTCACCCTTGCCGTTTTATTCGCCCTCTCTTTCCCGTTCTCCTCTCTCTTTCGCTTGCCTTTTGTGTGCTCGTGTGTAAGATCGTTTATATTGTCATCATGGCTAGTCCTCCTATCCTCGTAATTACTCCCGAGCATGAAGTTCTCAATTTTAAACAAAGGGGGGGAATCTAAAAGATTCTTGGCATAGAATTTGCAATGCTCAAAATAGATCTACTAGGAAGATCTCTACTTCCGTTCTTCTTCGCAATTTTTATGTAGGCATTACTCCTTGGAATAGATGCATCCTTGATACCATTACTGGAGGGGATTTCTTGGGTAGCCATACTTTTGATGCTGATAATGCTATGTTAGATTTGTTTGGCCCACCAACTCTTTTGGTTAATGGAACTGTTTTAACTTTGGAACATGTGATGCAAAGGCTTGAAATTATTGAAAATAAAGTTGCCACTGTTGAGTTGATTGAAAATTTGGATAAAAATATCCATAACCAAATTACCCAATATGGATCTAGGGTTTGAGTTACTTTGAAATTTTTTAAAAATAAAGAACCTACAGTTAACGAAAGAATAGATCTAGATTCTACAAGAATCGGTAAACTTGAGGATATTATTACCAACTTAGGGTCGGCCTTTTAATCCGTGAAAAATACTCCAACCCCTCCTAACAAAACTGCCAAATTTATTTATGTTCCTAAAAATAAGGGTGAATCTTCTAGTAAGGAAAATGTGGATCTTAAATCAATAAGTGTTCACCCCAATTGTCTCTCTATCATAAAGGAACCTTTTGCTTCAAATGAATTTCTTGATTTCTTGCCTAGGAGTTTAATCATTGCTAAAAATAAAGAAACTCATAAAAGTTATAAGTGCTCTATTGAAGATTAGAATGCCAAAGATGGCAATACACAGATCTATTCTCGCTTTTTTGCCTAGCTACGGGCGTTAAACGACAGCGCTTGTTGGCAGGCAACCCAATTTATTTTTGTTTCTTGCTTTTTGCTTCTGTTTAGTAATAAATAATTCATCTAGCTTCTGTTTAGATGTGGTTTTATGTTTTAATTAGTGTTTGTGCCAAGTAGGACCTATAGGATAACCTACGGTGATACTTAATTTGATTTTGCTGAAAAATAGATACTTTTGCGCGAACAAGAATAATTTTAATAAATCACAGAAACGTGCTTTTGCGTTGATTCTTTTTGCAGTAGATCAATAGACAAATTTCCCTGGACTTCCTATTTTGGTAGGATATTTAGAATTCCATAAGTATTCGAAAGTTACAGATTGCTACAGGCTGTTCTGTTTTTGACAGATTCTGTTTTTCGTGTGTTGTTTGCTTATTTTGATGCACCTATGGCTAGTATCGGGGGGTATGAACCATAGAGAAGTCAGAATACAGTAGGTTTAACACCAATATAAATAAATAATGAGTTCATTGCAGTATCTTATGTGGTGGTTTTTCTTTCTTGCACTAACGGAGCTTATGAGATTTCCTGTTGAGTTTTGTGTTGTGAAGTTTTCAAGTTTTGGGTAAAGATTTGATGGACTATGGAATAAGGAGTGGCAAGAGCCTAAGCTTGGGGATGCCCATGGCACCCCAAGATATTGAAGGACCACCAAAAGCCTAAGCTTGGGATGCCCCGGAAGGCATCCCCTCTTTCGTCTTTGTTTATCGGTAACTTTACTTGGAGCTATATTTTTATTCGCCACACGATATGTGTTTTGCTTGGAGCGTATTGTATGATATGATTCTTTGCTTTTTATTTTACCACAATCATCCTTGTTGTACACACATTTTGGGAGATACACACTTGATTTGGCATTTATTAGAATACTCTATGTGCTTCACTTATATCTTTTGAGCTAGATAGTTTTTGCTCTAGTGCTTCACTTATATCTTTTAGAGCACGGCGGTGGTTTTATTTTGTTGAAATTGTTGATCTCTCATGCTTCACCTATATTATTTTGAGTGTCTTATAGAACAGCATGGTATTTTCTATGGTTATAAAATTGGTCCTAGAATGATGGGCATCCAAGTTGGGTATAATAAAAACTATCATAGAAAGTGAGTTGGATGCTATGATCAATTTGATGCTTGAAAATTGTTTTCAGATATGAGGATCGTGATATTAGAGTCATGCTAGTGTAGTAATTATGAATTTGAGGACTACTTGTGTTAAAGTTTGTGATTCCCGTAGCATGCACGTATGGTGAACCGCTTTGTGATGAAGTTGGAGCATAATTTATTTATTGATTGTCTTCCTTATGAGTGGTGGTCGGGGACGAGCGATGGTCTTTTCCTGCCAATCTATCCCACTAGGAGCATGCGCGTAGTACAGTACTTTGTTTTCAATGACTTGTAGATTTTTGCAATAATTATATGAGTTCTATATGACTAATGTTGAGTCCATGGATTATACGCACTCTCACCCTTCCACCATTGGTAGCCTCTCTTGTGTCGCGCAACTTTTGCCAGTACCATACACCCACCATATACCTTCCTCAAAACAGCCACCATACCTACCTATTATGGCATTTCCATAGCCATTCCGAGATATATTGCCATGCAACTTTCCACCGTTCCGTTTATTATGACACACATCATCATTGTCATATTGCTCTTTGCATGATGATGCATGTAGATGACATCATATTTGTGGCAAATCCACCTTCATAATTCTTCCATACATGTCACTCTTGATTCATTGCATATCCCGGTACACCGCCGGAGGCATTCATATAGAGTCATATTTAATTTTGTTCTAAGTATCGAGTTCTAATTTTGAGTTGTAAGTAAATAAAAGTGTGATGATCTTCATTATTAGAGCATTGTCCCAAGTGAGGAAAGGATGATGAATACTATGATTCCCCCACAAGTTGGGATGAGACTTCGGACTTTATAAAAAAAAGAGAAAGGCCAAATAAAAAAAGAGAAAGGCCAAATAAAAAAAGAAAAAAATGAGAGAAAAAGAGAGAAGGGATAATGCTACTATCCTTTTACCACACTTATGCATCAAAGTAGCAGCATGATCTTCATGATAGAGAATCTCCTATATTGTCACTTTCATATACTAGTGGGAATTTTTCATTATAGAACTTGGCTTGTATATTCCAATGATGGGCTTCCTCAAAATGCCCTAGGTCTTCGTGAGCAAGCAAGTTGGATGCACACCCACTTAGTTTCTTTTGTTGAGCTTTCATACATTTATAGCTCTAATTCATCTGTTGCATGGCAATCCCTACTCACTCACATTGATATCTATTAATGGGCATCTCCATAGCCCGTAGATACGCCTAGTTGATGTGAGACTATCTTCTCCCTTTTTGTCTTCTCCACAACCACCATTCTATTCCACATATAGTGTTATGTCCATGGCTCACGCTCATGTATTTCGTGAAAGTTGAAAAAGTTTGAGAATACTAAAGTATGAAACAATTGTTTGGCTTGTCATCGGGGTTGTGCATGATTAAATACTTTGTGTGATGAAGATAGAGCATAGCCAGACTATATGATTTTGGAGGGATAACTTTCTTTAGCCATGTTATTTTGAGAAGACATGATTGGTTTGTTAGTATGCTTGAAGTATTGTTGTTTTTATGTCAATATGAACTTTTATTTTTAATCATTTGGATCTGAACATTCATGCCACAATAAAGAAAGTTACATTGAGAAATATGCTAAGTAGCATTCCACATCAAAAATTCTGTTTTTATCATTTACCTACTCGAGGACGAGCAGGAATTAAGCTTGGGGATGCTTGATACGTCTCCAACGTACCTATAATTTTTGAGTGTTCCATGCTATTATATGACCCATTTTGGATGTTAATGGGCTTTACTCTACACTTTTATATCATTTTTGGGACTAACCAACTAACAGGAGGCCCAGCCCGAATTGCTGTTTTTTTGCCTATTTCAGTGTTTCGAAGAAAAGGAATATCAAACGGAGTCCAAACGGGATGAAACCTTCGGGAGCAATCTTTTTGGAACAAATGCAAACCAGGAGACTTGGAGTGGACTTCAAGCAGCGAATGAGTCGGCCACGAGGGTGCCCGGCACACCCTATGGGGGTGGGCATGCACCCCACCCTCGTGGGCCCCTAGTGGCTCCACCAACCTACTTCTTCCTCCTATATATATCCACGTACCCCGAGAACATCCAGGAGCACCAGAAAATCCTAATTCCACTGCTGCAACCTTCTGTATCCACGAGATCCCATCTTGGATCCTTCATCGGCGCTCCGCCTGAGGGGGAATCGACCATGGAGGGCCTCTACATCATCTGTAAGGCCTCTCCGATGAGTTGTGAGTAGTTTACCACAGACCTTCGGGTCCATAGTTATTAGCTAGATGGCTTCTTCTCTCTGTTTGAATCTCAATACCAAGTTCTCCTCAATCTTCTTGGAGATCTATTCGATGAAACTCTTTTTGCAGTGTGTATGTCGAGATTCGATGAATTGTGGGTTTATGATCAAGTTTATCTATGAGAAATATTTGAATCCCCTCGAATTCTTTTATGTGTGATTACTTATCTTCGCAAGTCTCTTCGAATTATCAGTTTGGTTTGGCCTACTAGATTGATCTTTCTTGCAATGGGAGAAGTGCTTAGCTTTGGGTTCAATCTTGTGGTGTCCTTTCCCAGTGACAGTAGGGGCAGCAAGGCACGTATTGTATTGTTGCCATCGAGGATAAAAAGATGGGGTTTATATCATATTTCTTGAGTTTATCCCTCTACATCATGTCATCTTTCTTAATGTGTTACTCCGTTCTTATGAACTTAATACTCTAGATGCAGGCATGAGTCGGGCGATGTGCGGAGTAATAGTAGTAGATGCAGGATCATTTCGATCTACTTGTTGTGGATGTGATGCCTATATACATTATCATGCCTAGATATTCTCATAACTATGCACTTTTCTATCAATTGCTCGACAGTAATTTGTTCACCCACCGTAACATTTATGCTATCTTGAGAGAAGCCACTAGTGAAACCTATGGCCCCCGGGTCTATATTTTATCATATAAGTTTCCAATCTACTTTTATTTCATATTTTACTTTCTAATCTATATCATAAAAATACCAAAAATATTTATCTTATCTTATTATCTCTATCAGATATCACTTTCGCAAGTTACCGTGAAGGGATTGACAACCCCTTTATCGCATTGGTTGCGAGGTTCTTGTTTGTTTGTGTAGGTACGAGGGACTTTTGAGGAGCCTCCTACTGGATTGATACATTCGTTCTCAAAAACTGAGGTAAATACTTACGCTACTTTGCTGCATCACACTTTCCTCTTCAAGGGAAGACCAACGCAGTGCTCAAGGGGTAGCAAGATCCGATGAATTGTCAATTTATGATCAAGATTATCTATGAATATTATTTGGTTCTTCTCTGTATTCTTATATGCATGATTTTTTATATTTGCAAGTCTCTTTGAATTATCGGTTTAGTTTGGCCTACTAGATTGATCTTTCTTGCAATGGGAGAAGTGGTTAGCTTTGGGTTCAATCTTGCGGTGTCCTTTCCCAGTGACAGTAGGGGCAGCAAGGCACGTATTGTACTATTGCCATCGAGGATAACAAGATGGGGTTTTTATCATATTGCTTGAGTTAATTCCTCTACATCATGTCATCTTGCTTAATGCGTTACTCCGTTCTTATGAACTTAATACTCTAGATGCATGTTGGATAGCGGTCAATGTGTGGGGTAATAGTAGTAGATGCAGGGAGGAGTCGGTCTACTTGACACGGACGTGATGCCTATGTTCATGATCATTGCCTTAGATGTCGTCATAACTATGCACTTTTCTATCAATTGCACGATAGTAATTCGTTCACCCACCGTAATATTTGCTATCCTAAGAGAAGCTACTAGTGAAACCTATGGACCCGGGTCTCTTTTCCATTATAATGAATCTTGTTTACATCTTGCTAGTTTTCAATCTACTATTTTGCAATCTTTAGGTTCCAATCTATAAACCAAAAATACCAAAAATATTTACTTTACCGTTTATCTATCTCTATCAGATCTCACTTTTGCAAGTGACTGTGAAGGGATTGACAACCCCTTTATCGCATTGGGTGCAAGTTGTTGATTGTTTGTGCAGGTATTCGATGACTTGTGCATTGTCTCCTACTGGATTGATACCTTTGTTCTCAAAACTGAGGGAAATACTTATGCTACTTTGCTGCATCACCCTTTCCTCTTCAAGGGAAACCAACTCCAGCTCAAGAGGTAGCATGCCTACGGACCCGTAGGTCTATGGTGGACTACTACTCATGCATCATCGGAGAGGCACCAAAGAGGATGATGAACCCCTTCGTGATGGTGTTAGATTGGATCTCGTGGTTCTGGAACTTGCGGCGACTGGAATTGTGTTTCGACAGCTCCTCTAGGGTTTCTGGAATATTTGGGTATTTATAGAGCTGAGACGCGGTGGAGGAGAACCCCATGGGCCCCATGGGACATCAAGGCGCGCTAGGGGCCTCTGGCACGCCTGCTGTCTTGTGGGCCCCATGGGCCTCCCCTCAGGTGCTTCCTTGACTCCCAAGTTGTCTTCTGGTCCAAAAAATCACCAAAAAATTTCGCTTTGTTTGGACTCTGTTTGGTACTGATAGTCTGCGAACTAAAAAACAAGCAAAAAATAGCAATTGGCACTGGGCACTATGTCAACAGGTTAGTCCCAAAAAATGATATAAAGTTGATATAAAATGATTGTATAACATCCCAGAATGATAATATAACACCATGGAACAATCAAAAATTATAGATATGTTGGAGACGTATCAGGGCGGCTCAGAACGAGAAGATAATCTTGGCATGCAAGCCAAGATGATCTCAGTGTGAGGTCGATTAGGAACCTTGTAAACCCTAGCTCTCTTCCCCATTATAAGGCGGGGCTAGGGGTAGCCATTCCCATCTATTCACTAGATCAAACTCTCGGTAGTCGCAATCCCCATCATCTTGTAACCCCCTCACATGACGTGTTCCACCATCAATCTAAAACAAAGTAGGACGTTGGGTATTACCTCACCATGAGGGCACGAACCTTGGTAACCCCCTTGTGCGAGCTCCCATTTGGTACTTCCGGCCATGTTCGTCACTCTACCCCGTACCATCAAAGTTGTAATTTGTTAACGACTATGTTTATCTAGAGAGATGTTATGAGGGCCTGGCTTAATAGGAATGATAGGCTACTCATATCAACGAGGAATTCCTTCTTTTCTGGGAGCCAATTCAAAAATAACTCCAAAGTTAAGCGTGCTTGGCTTCGGGTAATTCTAGGATGGGTGACCAACCGGGAAGTTGGTCCCGGGTGCGCAAGTGATGTCTGCTAGAACTACGTCTGTATTTCCCCAAAGAGGAAGGGATGATGCAGTATAGCAACGGTAGGTATTTTCCTCAGTGATGATACCAAGGTTATCGGACCATTAGGAGAACCTCCTCACACCATGTAAACAGCCCCTACACACAAATAACAAATACTCGCAACCCGATGTGTTAAAGGGTTTATCAATCCCTTTCGAGTATGGCGCCTCAAGATAGGAAAATAACGTGAGGTAAAAGTGGTAGAGAGGATAAATAGATTGCGGAACAAATAAATTGCAGCAAGGTATTTTTGTATTTTTGGTTTAATAGATCTGAAAATAAATGCAAAGGAAAATAGATCGCAAAGGCAAATATGCTGAAAAGAGACTCGGGAGCCGTAGGTTTCACTAGTGGCTTCTCTCGAGAAAAATAGCAAACGATGGGAAAACAATTACTATTGGGCAATTGATAGAACTTCAAATAATCATGACGATATCCAGGCAATGATCATTACATAGGAATCACATCCAATATTAGTAGACCGGCTCCTTCCTGTATCTACTACTATTACTCCATACATCGACCGCTATCCAACATGCATCTAGTGTATTAAGTTCATGGAGAAACGGAGTAATGCAATAAGAACGATGACATGATGTAGACAAGATCTATTTATGTAGAAATATACCTCATCTTGTTATCCTTAATAGCATCGATACATACGTCTTGTTTCCCCTTCTGTCACTGGGATCAAGCACTATAAGATCGAACCCATCACAAAGCACCTCTTCCCATTGCAAGATAAATAGATCAAGTTGGCCAAACAAAACCTAAATATCATAGAAGAAATACGAGGCTATAAGCAATCATGCATATAAGAGATCAAAGAAGACTCAAATAACTTTCATGGATAAAAACATAGATGTGATCATAAACTCAAAGTTCATCGGATCCCAACAAACACACCGCAAAAAGACTTACATCATATGGATCTCCAAGAGACCATTGTATTAATAATCAAGAGAGAGAGAGAGAGAGGAAGCCATCTAGCTACTAACTACAGACCTATAGGTCTACAAAGAACTACTCACGCATCATCGAAGAGGCACCAATGGAAGTGGTGAACCCCTCCGTGATGGTGTCTAGATTGGATCTGGTGGTTCTGGACTCAGCGGCGGCTGGAATTGATTTTCGTCGACTCCCCTAGGGTTTCTGGAATACTGGGATATTTATAGAGTAAAGAGGCGGTTCAGGGGGCACCCTAAGTGGGCGCAACCCACCTGGGCGTGCCTGGGCCCCCAGGTGCTTTCTTGGCCCACTGGATGTCTTTCGGCCCAAAAAATATCCTCACAAAGTTTTGTTGCGTTTGGACTCCGTTTGCTATTGATTTCCTGCGATGTAAAAAACATGCAGAAAACAACAACTGGCACTGGGCACTATGTCAAGAGGTTAGTACCAAAAAATGATATAAAATGACTATAAAATGATTGTAAAACATCCAAGAATGATAATATAACATCATGGAACAATCAAAAATTATAGATACGTTGGAGACGTCTCGGCATCCCCAAGCTTAATTCCTACTCGTCCTCGAGTAGGTAAATGATAAAAACAGAATTTTTGATGTGGAATGCTGCCTAACATGTTCATCACATTTCTTTTCTTTATAACATGGGCATTTGGACTTTAATATGATTCAAAGCAATACTCTAGTTTTGACATGAAGACTTTAATACTCAAGCATATCAACAAGCAACCATGTCTTTCAAAATATCAACACTAAAGCAAGTTATCCCTAGCCCATTATGCTCAATCAATGATCCATTCATGAAACACACTCAAATATTAGCTACACCCAATGCTCAAATACGATCTTAGTGCCCCTTAGTCGGTGCTTTATAAGAGAAGATGGAGACTCAAATTCAAAATAAAAATTGCATAAGTAAAACAGAGGCCCTTCGCGGAGGGAAGTAGGTATCTGTAGAGGTGCCAGAGCTCAATGCTTAATTGAGAGATAAAAAATATTTTTGAGAGGCATACTTTTCCCACCAACGAAAACGACTTAAATATCCCAACACTTTCCATGCTATAAACATCATAGGAGGTTCACAAACAGAAAATAAAGTTTATTCCTTTTTCCACCATTACTTTCACTTTCCATGGCTAGCCGAATCCACTGTTGCCTTCCATACCAACACTTTCAAGGGAATTTATTATTTGACAATGTAAGTGCATCTAGTGCCACCCCTAGATGGTTTTGGAGTATTGACGACAAAGTTGGTTGAGGGAATAATGCGTTTGTGAGAATTGCAGGATAACGCAGGTAGTGTCCCTCATTGATTTGGTTTACCTACCGGAGATGACCCCTAAAAATCTATGAAGACATTGAAGACAATGGTGGTGTGTGAAGATATTCACACTGAAGTCTATGACATGAGAAGACATTGAGTGAAGACTATGGAGCACGAAGACTGAGTTGTTTTGTTGTTTCCTTTTCTTCTGTGTTGAGTCATAGGAACCACCGTACTGTTAAGTGGGGTCCAAGTGAACTAAGTCAGAGTGACTGAAGTGATGCTCAACCCAAATCCTATGTCTTCGAGCGAAGACAATGAGAGCAAATCTTATCCAGAGCTGGATGAGCCAGCTTTGCTTGTAGCCCAAGTAAAGTTGTCGTGTGTGTTTGAAATCTGACCGTTGGAACACGTGTCCGTTCCTTAGTGACTCAGGGTTATTTCGGACATATCAGGTCGGGTTGCCTTGTGGCTATAAATAGCCCACCCCCTACACCATAAATTGGTGGCTGCTCAGAGTTAGTTTACGGCTTTTGTCATTTTGAGAGCAACCCACCTCGAAGCCTTTGAGAGAGAAATCATTGCAAGGACAAAGCACAAACACCCAGAGCCAAAGAGCGTTAGACATCACTGAAGTCTTTCTGTCTGTGTGACCTGAAGATTTATTACACTTGAGGACTGTGTATCCTCCAGCCGGTTAGGCGTTGCGTTCTGAGCATCCAAGAGTCATTGTGGATTGCCGGGTGAATGAAGTCTGTGAAGGTTTGGAAGTCTACCTTGAAGACTTACCAGAGTGATTGGGCGAGGACTAAGTGTCCTTAGCTCAAGGGGAATAAGGTGAAGACACGGTCTTCTGAGTTGAATCTCAGCCTCCCTAACCAGACGTACAGTTGTCACAGCAACTGGAACTGGTCCAACAAATCCTGTGTCTTCGACAAGTGACTGGTTCTATCTCTTCCCACCTTTACTTTGAGTTTGTCTTCGTGAAGTCATTGCTTATCTGTTTTATCTAATTAACTTCATTGCTTGACTACTATTGTTGATTGCCTTCATACTATCTTCCATCCTGATCCTACTACCTAGCTGCTATTAGTCTTCGTACATTAACACTATTGCATACTTGACTATGGCTTGCTTGTTGTAGTTTATCTTCCGCTGCATATCAATTAGGTCATTTCTATTGCTTGTCTTTGAAACTACCATGTTTTGAAGACTTTGATAAAAATCGCCTATTCACCCCCCCCCCTCTAGTCGATAACTAGCACTTTCAATTGGTATCAGAGCAAGGTACTCCCTTGTTCTGTGTGATCCGGTTTAACCACCTGGAGTTTAGCTATGTCAACTGCAGGGATAATCAAAGTATCTGCTGCCTGCCCCGTGTTCGATGGAACTGAATATCCCTACTGGAAGAATAAGATGCGCATGCATCTTGAAGCCATTGATGTCGACCTCTGGTATGTCGTCAAGAATGGCGTTCCCAAAACTGGTGAAGGTGTCACCCCTACTGATGTCAAGAAGTTCATTCAACTGGACTCGACTGCAAAGAACATCATCTGTGGTCATCTGACCAAAGGACAGTATGGCCGTGTGAGTGCTCTGGAAACGTCAAAGCTAGTCTGGGACTGGCTATCCAAGGTCGGAAGGCGTCTCTACACAGAGAGACCAGAGGATCAGTGTTCTTTGCAATCTCTTCAACCGCTTCAAGAGAAACGACAATGGAAATGTCCAGCTCACGTTTGATCGCCTCACCGACATCACAAATGAGCTTCAGGCTCTCGGCGCCACTGAGATCACCAAGCATGAAATCATCAAGACGCTGCTGAGATCCCTTAACAGCTCCTTTCACACCCTTGCCCTCATGATACAAGAACGTCCTGACTTCAAGACTCTCGATCCGTCTGATATACTTGAGAGGCTCAACACACATGAGTTCCAGCTTTCTGAGAAAAGAGATATCTATGGCCCCAACTATGGCCGAACTCGTGCTTTGAAGGCAAAAGTTGTTTCCTCATCTGAAGAAGAAGAAGAATCTGACTGCGGTTCTGATGATCATGAAGACATTGGAAGGAGCTTGCTACGCTTGTGAAGAAGTTCCAGAAATTCACCAAGAAGAAGGGCTTCAGAAAGTCTTCACGATCCAATTCATGAAATGATGAAGCTTCCACTCAAGACAACAAGAAGAGAACATGTCACAAGTGTAAGAAGCCTGGGCACTACATCTCTGAGTGTCCTCAGTGGGACAATGAGAAGAAGAAGAAGAAGAGCAAGGAATATGACTCTGATGACAAGAAGAAGAAGAAATCATCAAAGTCCTCTTCCAAGTTCACATCAAAGTCTTCATCTCATAAGAAGAGCTCATCTGGCAAGGCTTGTGCTTTTGTTGGCAAGGAAATGGATTCAGAGGAGGAGTCTGCTTCTGAGGAGGCAGAGGTGGAATCTGAAGCTGAGTCCGACTCTGGCGTTGCAAGTCTGGCTCTAGCCACAGCCTATGTTGCCAAGTCCATCTTCAACACTGAAGACAATGACTCCCACACCAACGCTGATGATGACAAGGACGATCCTGCTCCCACCTTCTGCTTCATGGCACGTGGTGCCAAGGTAAAATCATGCAATGCTTACTTTCAAACATCAAGTGAAGATGACTCTGATTGCGAATCTAAACCCAGCTACAAAACACTTGCTAAAATTGCTACTGAACAACAAAGGGCTATGGAACATACTCAAAAACTGTTAGACAAAAGCAATGACCTGTTGGATGCGGAAATGACATGTTCACAGTCCTTAGTTGAAGACATCAAAAATCATCATGCTAAGTATCAAGAACTTGAAAGTCTTCATGAGACGCTCCCAACCACTTATGAAAAGCTCTCCTATGATTATCTTCAAAGGAAGCAAGAGCTTGAGAAATTGAAAGCGACTCATGAAGATCTTCAAAAAGAGAATGAGTCATTTCGCGCTCAACAGATCAGTCCCGCTCAGGATGGATTTGAACCACCATGCTTAAAATGCATTGAGCGTGATAACGCTGCCTCTGTTGCTGAATGTTCCAATGCTGCTACTGTTGCTCTGTCTTCAACTACTGATGTGGTAACTAACCCCTCTTCTGAGGATACCACTGCTATTGTTGATGAAAATGCTAGGTTGAAGACACTACTTGAAACAAGGATGTACAAAAGTCTGAAAGGGCATCAGACACTCTGCGATGTCCTCAAAAAGCAGATTCTGAACCGAAACCCTAGGAAAGAGGGTGTTGGGTTCGAGAGGAAAATGAATGCCGCTGGTTCCTACTGGAAGCCTGACCAGTATCCCAAAACCACATGGGTTGCTGCAAAGGAACCTTTAGTGGATCCATCTGCCTTATCTGGCTTTACCTGTGCTAATCCTATTATCATTGATGAATCCTTTGATGCAAACTATAAACTATTCAAAAATCAAAATGGTGAAGTGTTTGCCAGGTATATTGGTACTAACTACAGGAATGGACCGCCAATGAAGAAGATCTGGGTTCCCAAAAGCTGTCTTGAAAATCTTCCTGTGAATGTTGTCATGACACCACCAGGGGAGAAGACAAACCCCAGACCAAAGGCGTCACATGGTCCAATGGCTTCATACGGAAATAGGACTCACCTGAGTCACCCTAACACCAATGTTTTGCAGGGAAATCATACCCAAACTTATGAATATGAGCGCGTGTCCTCAAACCGTCATGTTCATAGGACTAAGAACTTTTCTGCTTATTCATATGAGTATCATTCATCTCCTGCAAGGCTATTTGCTAGGGCTCCAAAGCCGAAATTCTCAGATGCTGCACTTAGACTCACTGCTTCTAAGCCACCCCTAAAGATGTGGGTGGTGAAGAAGAACTAACTCTCTTTTGCAGAACATGGTCTCCAGCCAGCAATCAAAGGCGTCCGATATAATTGCTGGGGACCTAAAACACAAAGGGACGCATGATAAAATGACTTACTATGTATTCCACATATGACTCGCTTACCTGTCATACTGTGTGCTAACTTTCATCTATGCTGTGATAATCCAAGTGTGCATCAACTGCTTATGCTTCACAACATACCTTGTGAAGCCTATCCTCCTAACTGCACTATAGGGTATGACACCTCGTTCAGAATGGATTATGGACAGCAGATGCACTAATCATATGACTGGTGATCGAAGTCTTCTCATGGACTCAACCTTACGTCCATCCGACAAGAGTCAAATCACATTTGCTGACACTGGTAAAGGCAAGGTATTGGGTCTAGGTAGAGTTGCAATCTCAAAGGATCAACGCATGGATAAAGTGATACTTGCTAAATCCCTTGGATTCAACTTAATGTCTGTCTCAATGCTTTGTGACTTAAACATGATTGTGATATTTGGAAAATATCGTTGCCTTGTACTAATGGAATCTGACAAATCTCTAGTCTTTGAAGGGTGTAGGAAAGGTGATCTATACATGGTAGATTTCTCAGCAGGTCCACAGCTTGCCGTATGTCTTCTTGCAAAAGCTTCAGAATGCTGGCTTTGGCATCGAAGGCTGGGGCATGCTGGCATGAGGAACTTACACACTCTCGTCAAGAAGAAGCATGTCATAGGCATCGAAGGTGTCAAGTTCAAGAAAGATCATTTGTGTGGTGCTTGCGAAGCTGGGAAGATGACAAGGGCCAAGCACCCCTCGAAGACAATCATGACGACATCTCAACCCTTTGAGCTGTTGCACATGGACTTATTTGGTCCTACTCACTACTCCACCCTCACAACAACGATGTGTCTCTATGGCTTTGTCATTGTTGATGACTACTCAAGATATACATGGGTGCACATAATTCTCTACAAGACTGAAGTACAAGATGTCTTCAGACGATTCGCCAATCGAGCAATGAACAATTATGGTGTCAAGATCAAGCATATCAGAAGTGATAACGGCATTGAATTCAAGAACAACGGCCTTGATCTTTATCTGGATACAATGGGAATCACTCATGAATTTTCTGCTCCATACACACCTCAGCAAAATGGCATTGTTGAGCGCAAGAACAGAACCCTCATTGAGATGGCTCGAACAATGCTCGACGAGTACAAGACACCAAGAAAGTTCTGGCCTGAAGCTATTGATACTGCATGTCACATCATCAACCGTGTTTACATCCACAAGCTTCTGGGCAAAACATCCTATGACCTCCTTACTGGCAAGAGGCCAAATGTCATCTACTTCAGAGTCTTTGGTGCTAGGTGTTGGATCAAGGATCCCCATCACAAGTCTAAATTTGAACCCAAAGCTCACGAAGGCTTCATGCTCGGCTATGGAAAGGATTCGCACTCTTACAGAGTCTTCAACCTCTTCCACTACAAAATCGTTGAAACAGTAGATGTGCGATTTGATGAAACCAATGGTTCACAACGAGAGCTCCTGCCAAGCACACTAGATGAAGCTCCTTCCTGTGAATCTATCAAGCTGATGGGAACTGGTGAAATCATGCCCTCTGAAGCACAGCCTGAAGAGGAACTTATCATTTCTGCACCAAACCAACCTGAAGACAATGCTCAGACCAAAGACAATCCTTCCAATGATGACAATGATCAGCATGAGCAAGGTCTTCGCCCAGTTCATCCTCGTGTTGCAAATGAAGTACAAATTGAGAAGATAATTGATAGCATCAACGCACATGGTCCGCTTACTCGATCAAGAGCAACACAGTTAGCAAATTTCTCTGAGCATTTTTCATTTGTATCAATATCTGAACCCAAGAAAGTTGTTGAAGCCTTTATGGAACCTGAATGGATTCAAGCCATGCAATAAGAACTTCAACAGTTCAAGCTGAATAATGTTTGCGAACTTGTCAAGCGCCCTGACCCTCGCAAGCATAACATTATTGGCACTAAATGGATATATCGAAACAAACAAGATGAGCATGGTCAAGTCATCAGAAACAAAGCACGTCTAGTGGCACAAGGATATACTCAAGTTGAGGGAATTGACTTTGATGAAACATTTGCTCCTGTGGCTAGGCTTGAAGCTATTCGCATACTGCTAGCCTATGCAAATCACCACAACATCCTGCTATATCAAATGGATGTGAAAAGTGCTTTCCTCAATGGCAAGATTGAAGCAGAAGTGTATGTTGCTCAACCACCTGGCTTTGAAGATCCAAAACATCCTGATATGGTGTACAAACTCAACAAAGCACTGTATGGCCTCAAACAAGCTCCTCGTGCTTGGTATGATACAATCAAAGACTTCCTGAAGAGCAAAGGCTTCAAATCAGGATCCCTAGATCCCACACTCTTCACGAAGACATATGATGGTGAACTGTTCGTGTGCCAAATATATGTGGATGACATAATCTTCGGCTGCCCCAACCAGAAGTACAGTGATGAGTTTGGATACATGATGCAAGAGCAATATCAGATGTCCATGATGGGTGAACTGAAGTTCTTCCTTAGTCTTCAAATTCGTCAGCAAAGAAATGGCATCTTCATATCTCAAGAAAAATATCTCAAAGATTGTCTGAAGAAGTTCGGAATGCAAGATTGCAAAGGTTACACGATGCCAATGCCAGCCAAACATCATCTTGGTCCTGATGACAATGGTAAATAGTTTGATCAAAAGGTATACCGCTCCATGATTGGTTCTTTACTTTGCCTATGTGCATCTAGGCCAGATATTATGCTTAGTGTTTACATGTGTGCTCGATTCCAAGCGGCACCAAAGGAATCGCATCACTTAGCTATGAAGCGAATTCTTAGATATTTGGCTTACACCCCAACACTCGGATTATGGTATCCAAAGGGCTCAAGGTTTGATTTGGTTGGATTCTCGGATGCCGATTATGCTGGTGACAAGGTGGATCGCAAGTCAACATCAGGAACATGTCACTTTCTGGGACGATCACTTGTCTGTTGGTCTTCAAAGAAGCAGAATTGTGTATCACTCTCAACTGCTGAATCTGAATACATTGCTGCTGGATCTTGTTGTGCTCAGCTTCTGTGGATGAAGCAAACTCTCAAGGACTATGGCATCGATCTGAAGCAAGTCCCTCTCTTCTGCAACAACGAAAGCACCATCAAGATTGCCAACAATCCAGTTCAGCACTCGAAGACAAAGCACGTTGAAATTCGTCATCATTTTCTCAGAGATCATGTCATGAAGAAGGATATTGACATCATTCACGTCAACACTGAAGAGCAACTGGCAGATATCTTCACAAAGCCCTTGGATGAGAAAAGGTTTTGCAAGTTACGGTGTGAGCTAAATATCTTGGAATCCTCAAATGTCCTGTGATCAGGCACACATCCTAACACTTATGCATGTTGACAACTTAGATGTGCAACACACGAAGTAAAGTATATCTTCAATCAATGAAGACTTACATTCTGAGTGTGAATACATTAACATGGAAATTGACTTCAGAGCGCCACGATAATTATGCGTCGTGTCTGGGTCTAATACTTCCTATACGGTGGGTAACGCCACCACCAAAATTTCTTGGTTTGAAGTGTTTCACTCATGGCGTTATTGTTGAATATCTTCGCATATTGATTTGTCTTCAACTTTCAACTTATCTTCATGATTTACTTCACTATGTTGAGTTGATTGCTTTCTCATATATATATATATATATATATATATATATATGTGTGTGTGTGTGTGTGTGTGTGTCTGTGTGTGTGTGTGTGTGCTAGTATTTTGTCCTCTACAGCATTCACTTATAGCTATGTCTTCACTGTTTAATCTTTTGAACTAAGTGAATGTGATCGGACCCTAATCTATCTATGCTTACTATCTCAAACTCTATCTGTCCAAATCATATGCATTCTGTTGAAACTGTGGAATGTCAGCTCTGCATCCTTGTCAGCAGAAGACACAGAGACAAACATCAAGTCCTATTTAAATGATTCATCTTTATTGTCGATATCCGGAGAAGCCGGAACAACCATCCGACAAACTTGGCGGGCGTGGGAACGTGGGACAACTCTAAATATGTTGCATGCTTGCCATGTGTCCCACGGATGTGAACAGACAGGGGCACCTGCGTAATTGCGCTGTGTCGCACACCTACTTATAAATACGTGTCCCCTGCGGTCAAGAAAACCTTCTTCCACCTCTCCACCTCGTCAAAACCCTAGCGCCACCGCTAGCTCTCGACGACGCCGGCGACGAAGCGCTTAGCTGCCGCGACATCTCCGACGCCGTCCTCACGCCGGCCGCGGGCATCGTCCTCTCCGCCGCCGCCGTAGGTGTCCTCCGTCGCCAAGTTAGAGCATGGTGGACTGAACTTCTCGGTCTCCAAATTCTTCCCATCTAGCAGTTCTTCGTGTGGTAAATATAACTCTATTTTTACCAGCTTTTTGATCCTCAATGATTCATCCAATTTATCAAAATTGGTTTCTGTCTATACAAATTTAGATCTACTCTGTATGCATCTCATACTGCCTAGTATATTCACTTGAGCTTCACATCTAGTTAGATTCCTCACTTGTACTTATTCACGGATTCGTACAAATCTGGAACCGACTCTCAACATATAAGTGAATATCTTCGCAACATGAGGTCAATGTCTTCAAACTGATTTATCTTCAAAATCTTCTGAGAATGCATATGACCTCTTCCCCTTCCCTCGCATCTCTAATGCTGTCACAGGTACATGTCCGTGGGAGAATCCCTAGGTTCTCATAGTATGCATTCGTTTGCAGAATTCTTACAGCAACACATTGATTCTCCTAAAGCCAGTTCCTGTCTGACCAGCAAGCGAAAGCCCTTGAAGCCTTTGAACATATTGAAACCATTCAGTTTGAAGTTCATGGCTGTAGAGAAATCAGTAAGGAAGGGTGGCAGACAGCGTCGTGGGTGAACTTCAAAGGATCTGCCTGATGATCTTGCTGAAATCTACAAAACAGATCCTGAAGAGGATTACAATCAGTGCAAGACTCGAATCCAATGGATTCGACGCTACTGGGATGAACAGTGGTTCAAGTACAAGTTCGTGACCCAGGAGTACGCAGAGAAAAATGCTATCAAGAGCCCTTGGGGTGATATTCTCTATCGAGGCCTTCCCCCCAAGAACAAAGCTGAAGCCATTGCGCAAGAATTCTATCCTTGCATGGTTCGTGGACCACAGCCTGAAGAAGCCGACCCATCATCATTGCTTTGGTGTCGTGACGACAATCTCTTCAAGCGCAATTTTCAGTATGCTAAGGCTTCGGCAAAGGAAAACAAGAAGTCATGGGGATTAGACTTCAATCCTGGTCCCTCTGCTCCCCGTGATGATGGCACACGTGAAGCTGAAGAAAATAGAATTGGCCCCTTTGCAAACCTTGAAGGCCTCATCTCCTACATCTTGGTACAAGGTGCCAAAGTGGATCATTCTGACAATGATGCTGATTCTGATGAAGCCCCAGCTCCTCCTCCAAGGCCGCAGAAGCCAAAGAAGATTAAGGCTTCATCATCAGCTGCTCCTCCAAAGGCTTCTCGTGTGAAGCCACTGGCCACTGCACCTCCTGAAGTCAGTGTGCAGTCTAAAGATCTTTCCCGCATCTCCAAGAAGACGGAGAAGAAAAAGAAAATCGTCAAGAGTACTGATCAGGCTTTGACTCCTGCTGCTATTCTGCGTGAAGAGCCCATTGATCTGTCCAGTGATGACAATCCTGCAGATGATGCTCTTGAGCAACTGATCAAGAGCAAGGAAGAAGCAGAGATCTTCAACAACTTGCATCTCTTTGACGTGGCAATCATCCATAACTTCATTGATGAATGGTTTGACACACCAAATCTAAGCTTCGATGATCTGCAACTTCCAATTGGCCTCAGCGTCGCCTTCAATGGCGCCATTGCTTATGAGCTAGCTATTGCTCAGCGCATCGTCGAACTGAAGCACAAGATTGACTATGAAAAGGCTCAGTTCAAGAAGCATGTGGCCACGCTCAACGTGCAAGATGTCAGGAACTTCAAGATCATGTTGCACGAGCTCAAAGAAGCCTTTCACAAGAAGCGTGAAGAAGCTCGAGGCTCCAGAGAGCGTATGAAGAGTCTGGCTGACAAGTGTGTGCTTGCCTACAATGAGGCTGAGAAGCGCAAGGCTCTTGGTCGTCCTGGCATCGACCCCAGGATGGCTGCAAAGAAGAAGAAATCGACTGTCCAATCTGCACCTTCAAGGCTAGATGAACCTCGCATTGTCTTCCCAAGCTGCATGACTGACTCGAAGCCAAGAGTCACATCAACTACTTCAAAATAGAAGAAGACGAGGGCTGCCGAGGCTGAAGCTAGAAAGAGAAAGAATACTGAAGCCTCTGAAGCTGCTCCCTCCAAGAAGAAGCGCAAGATCAAGAAGAGTCGGGCTGCTCCCATAGAGCCCCTTGTTGTTGAACCCATCTCAGTGGTTCGCCCTGCATCTGCATCCCAAGAACTTCGCATGACTGTTCATGAGCCTGCTTCCACAGAGGCTCCTGAAGCTGAAGAGGTTCCAGCAGCTGAACCCACCGCTACTGAAGACATTGGTCAAGATGACAATGTTGAAGATGATGAAGTTCTTCCTCAAATTGAATATAATGTGGTATCATCGCCTGTTTGTACGAACAGCGAAATCATCAGCATTGGTCGTCCTCTGACGCCAATTGCTCAGGATGCTTCATGGGCTGATCGCCCGCAAGAACAAGACTCCCCCAGCACTCCCCAACAACAACAAACCACACCGTCCGTGCAAGTTGAAGAGGATGAGGACCTGCCCACTCCATCTCCAAAGGCGTTGCCTGTACTACAAAGGCTTCGCAAAGGACCAAGGCCTCAAGCTCCTCTTCCGAGCGTTCCAGAAGGAGAAGTGCACCATCAACCTGTTGCACGTCAAGTGTTTTCAGAAGCCACTCCTACTGTGAATGTCTCCGAGTCTGAAGCCCCAGCTGCTGAAGACAATCCGGCTGCATCAGCCGATGAAGAACGTCAAGAAGAACGTGTCCATACTCCCCCAATTCCTGAAGACACTGTTTATAAAGTGAACGTGTCTGTGCCTGACCCTCCAGCTCAGCAAGTGGAGGTTGAAAATCCTGAAGCTGCCACGACCAACGCAAGTGAAGCTCATGACGTTGTCATGACTGAAGCTAATGTGGAGCTTGAACCAACCAGTGTGCCTGAAACCAATGAGGCAACTGCTCCTCAAGCACCTGTTGTGCAGCCTGAAGCCTCAGCTGTTGCCACTGCTCCTGTTCCGCCACCAAGGCCCTATATAATCGAGCAAGCATACAACCATGGAGAGCTAATCACAGTAAGATGGCATGTTCTAGTCCCTCGGCCTACTGTCTCTGGTCCTCAATTTGACTATCACATTGAGCATAGGCCTCAGGTCCAGAAGCCAAAGCCAAGACTGCCAAGGTTTCCTGGTACTACCACATCTGTCGGGTCTTTCAATGCAAATGGCTTCAAGAGCCACAACACATTCTTTGACAGCTCAAAGAACCCCTACACGAAGCCAAGAATATCATCAGATCGGTTCTGGAGTCATCAGCAGCGAAGCTATTACTCCTGTGTTCTGTATGATCAAGGGCGCATCTTCCCTCATATGCGCCTCGACACTGAAGCCATTGCTGGACTGCCGTGCTTAGAAGAAGCACTTGACTGCTTTCGTGATGCTGGTCTACTCAGCTTTGTCACAGACAAAGAACATTGGAATGAAGAGCTATTGCTTCAATTCTATGCTACACTCCACATTCGCGGTTATAACAGAGATACGAAGACATGGGTTCTCGAGTGGATGACAGGAAATGTTCATCATGAAGCCAAAGCTCTTGACATCATTGAGCTTACAGGCCTATCCACTCCTGGAGATCTCTATGAACCTGGTTGTCAAAAACACCGCAATGCACTGGAGAGCATCTTCCATAAGCCTGAACCCAATATGAGCCAGATGTTGAGCATGATGAAGCCTTTGCCACGTGATGCTAAATATCCAAAGGATTTCTTTGTTGATGACCTTGAGTATCTGCCGCGCACCATATATCACATCATCAGGCGGACTCTATGGCCTATCAAAGGACATTCATCAGCTGCAAAACTTGAAGGAGCCATGAAGACATTGGTCTTTTACATCCTCAATGGCATCAGCTTCAATGCGCAAGATTTCTTCATCAGGCAACTGGCTGCATCTGCATCTGACCTCTTCAGACTGAAATTCTATGCTCCATGGGTCATGCGCCTCATCAAGCAACCATCTACTATCAACTATCAACCATCTGCTCGCAATCATGTGATCTTCCTACCAGAGGTTGATATGTCAGTTGAAGCCATATACCCTGAACCTGCCAAGAAGCCTCTTTGTCTTCAGAATGCTGAACATCAAAGCTTTACTCAGCCTATGGAAGGAGTCCAAGCTGTCACGCGTGTCTATCCGATGGCTGGAAATATTCGTCTGCCTCATCGTGCATCAACTGAAGCCACTACGAGCACTATTGCTCAAAGGCCTCGGAAGCGCTCTCGGGTCCTAAATGACCGAGAACTTCTTGTGGCCCTACATCAGAAGCAAGATAAGCATCATTTTTGGCTGAAGCGTCAGATGCAAAGCCTCTTGGTGGACGTAAATCGCATTCGAAATCTTGCCACCAAGAATGCATTTGTCACTCACGAAACTTGCTGGCGTTCATGGAAGAGTTTGACCCTACTCAGTGTTGAAGCTGATCTTCAAGACGATGGCTTCACGGAAAGATTCAAGGTTGACTCCACTCCTCCATGGAATGCTGTCCTATGAAGAACTCCATCTCTTGAAGACTCTGATTATTCTTCCTCCGCAGCAACTGTCAATGCCAATGTCATCGATGATGAAGACGATGCTACTTCACCGCCCCCTACTTATGCATGCATCGACACTGCACCAAGTTTGTCTGCACCGCCAAACGACAACGACAACCCTGCTGCTTCAACTACTCCTCATGAGGACGAGTAGATGCTCTATGTCTTCAAACCTTTTTGGTCATTCCTGACAAAAGGGGGAGAAGCGTATGAGTTTGATAGTCTTCAAGCGGGTTCATAAGGGCGGATGCTTTATATTTTTTGCCTAGTGCATACAACTCTTGCTTTTTGATACATTTCGTTCTTTGAGTTGTAACACTTAAACTTGATGGTCGTCTGCTACTTATTTGCGTTTCCACGTGCGATGATAACTTCCGCACTTAGATCATTCTACAGACGTCCATTTTTCATTATGCATGTCATTCTCTTAGCTATATCATTTCATGCATGATGAATTATCTTCATAAGTTGAAGAGGATCTCCACAAGTACAACCTGCCATGTGCATTTGCATTCCAAAAGCAAAATATTTATATGCACATCTTCAGGGGGAGCCCTTGCCACTTATGAAGACAATACGCTATCCTTTACAATTTCACATACTTCTTTCCTGTTGAAAACTTCAACCAGTTTGTCATCAATCACCAAAAAGGGGGAGATTGTAAGTGCATCTAGTGCCACCCCTAGTTGGTTTTGGAGTATTGACGACAAAGTTGGTTGAGGGACTAATGCGTTTGTGAGAATTGCAGGATAACGCAGGTAGTGTCCCTCATTGATTCGGTTTACCTACCGGAAATGACCCCTAAAAATGTATGAAGACATTGAAGACAATGGTGGTGTGTGAAGATATTCACACTGAAGTCTATGACATGAGAAGACATTGAGTGAAGACTATGGAGCGCGAAGACTGAGTTGTTTCGTTGTTTCCTTTTCTTATGTGTTGAGTCATAGGAACCACCGTACTGTTAAGTGGGGTCCAAGTGAACTAAGTCAGAGTGACTGAAGTGATGCTCAACCCAAATCCTATGTCTTCGAGCGAAGACAATGAGAGCAAATCTTATCCAGAGCTGGATGAGTCAGCTTTGCTTGTAGCCCAAGTAAAGTTGTCATGTGTGTTTGAAATCTGACCGTTGGAAAAACATGTGTCAGTTCCTTAGTGACTCAGGGTCATTTCGGACATATCAGGTCGGGTTGCCTTGTGGCTATAAATAGCCCACCCCCTACACCATAAATTGGTGGCTGCTCAGAGTTAGTTTACGGCTTTTGTCGTTTTGAGAGCAACCCACCTCGAAGCCTTTGAGAGAGAAATCCTTGCGAGGACAAAGCCCAAACACCCAGAGCCAAAGAGTGTTAGGCATCACTGAAGTCTTTCTGTCTGTGTGACCTGAAGACTTATTACACTTGAGGACTGTGTATCCTCCAGCCGGTTAGGTGTCGCGTTCTGAGCATCCAAGAGTCATTGTGGATTGCCGGGTGAATGAAGTCTGTGAAGGTTCGGAAGTCTACCTTCAAGACTTACCAGAGTGATTGGGCGAGGACTAAGTGTCCTTAGCTCAAGGGGAATAAGGTGAAGACACGGTCTTCTGAGTTGAATCTCAGCCTCCCTAACCAGACGTACAGTTGTCACAGCAACTGGAACTGGTCCAACAAATCTTGTGTCTTCGATAAGTGACTGGTTCTATCTCTTCCCTCCTTTACTTTGAGTTTGTCTTCGTGAAGTCATTGCTTATCTGTTTTATCTGATTGACTTCATTGCTTGACTACTATTGTTGATTGGCTTCATACTATCTTCCATCCTGATCCTACTACCTAGCTGCTATTAGTCTTCGTACATTAACACTATTGCATACTTGACTATGGCTTGCTTGTTGTAGTTTATCTTCCGCTGCATATCAATTAGGTCATTTCTATTGCTTGTCTTCGAAACTACCATGTTTTGAAGACTTTGATAAAAATCGCCTATTCACCCCCCCCCCCTCTAGTCAATAACTAGCACTTTCAGACAACATAAAGTAAATTCATTTTTCATTTCGGGACTAGGCATCCCTAATACCTTTGCCGTACTCTCGTGCAATGACAAGTGAATAAACACTCATCGTGAGAATAACACGTCTAGCATGGAAAATATTGGTCACCCATCACCGCCTCGCGAGCGGTATTGCACACAAAAGAGAAATTTATTTTGAAAATTAGAGATGGCACATGCAAATTTGCTTAGAATGGCATGGAAATACCGCATATAGGTAGGTATAGTGGACTCATAAGGCAAAACCGGTTCAAAGGGTTTTGGATGCACTAGTGATCATACTTAGTGCAAAATGAAGGCTAGCAAAAAGATTGAGAAGCGACCAACCAAAAAGCGAAAAATCTCAGACCCAAGTATTAAGCATAAGTAACACTGAATAATGCACCATAAGTAGGATATAAATTTCATTGCATAACTATTGACTTTCGTGCTTGCATAGGGAATCACAAACCTTAACATCAGTATTCTTACTAAAGCACAATTACTCATCAGCATGCCTCACATATCATATCGTCATATCTCAAAACCGTTACTAAGAATCAAGTTTATTTTGCCCAATGGTCTTCATGAAAGTTTTTATTATATCCTCCTTGGATATCTATCACTTTGGGACTATTTTCATATGTTGCTTTTGACAAGCTCAGACAAATATAAGTGAAGATCATGAGCATAACTTTTTTCTTTCTCTCAAAATAATCTAAGTGAAGCAAGAGAGAATTTCTGAAAATTTTACTAACTCCCAAATAAATCTAATTGGATCATGAGAGCATTTCTTCATAAATAACGATGCACACCGTGCTCAAAAAGATACAAGTGAAGTACCAGAGAAAATCCATGAATCTAAAAATTTAAGTGAGGCATAGGAGCAAGCATAGCATAATTTTTGGCTTTCTCGAAAGGGTGTGTTTAGCAAGGATTCAACACTTAAAACACAAAGCAAAAGAAGCAGAGACTTATAGCATACAAGACCTCCAAGCAAAACTCATAATATGTGATGAATAAAAATATAGCTTCAAGTAAAATACCGATGGTTGTTAGAAGAAAGCGGGGATGCCACTCGGGGGAATCCGCATGCTTAGTTGCTTGCTACTTCTTGAATATTATCTTGGGGTGCCTCGATCATCCCCAAGCTTAGCCTTTTGCTAATCCTTATTCCTTCATCCATCGTAAGATCACCCAAAACTTGAAAACTTCGATCACACAAAACTCCAACAAAACCTTTGTGAGATCCGTTAGTATAAGAAAATAAACCACTACTATAAGTACTATTGCAAACCTATTCTTATTTTCATTTTTCACTATATCTACTGTACTACAACTTTTCTATCGCAAAACTCATCAAAGAAAACCAAAGAATCATCAAAACAAGCACACAACGCAAAGAAAACCGAATCTGTCAAAAACAGAACAGTCTGTAGCAATCTGGATATTTCGAATACTTCTGTAACACCAACAATCTTGCGAACTTAGGAAAACCTGGGTAATTTGTATATTAATCTTCTGCAAAAAGAATCAACTCAAAAGCACTTTTCAGTGATTTACTAAAACTATTTTCGTGAGTGCATGAGTTTCTGTTTTTCAGCAAGATCAAATCAACTTTCACCCAAATCAACCAAAAGGCCTTGCTTGGTACAAACACTAACTAAAACACAAAACCACAATCATAACAGTAGAATAATTGTGCTAACACACAAGAACAGAAAGCAAAAAGCAAAAATAAATTTTATTCATTGGGTTGCCTCCCAACAAGCGCTATCGCTTTACGCCCTAGCTAGGCATAACGCGTAGGATCTAAGTTTTGTCATTCTTGGTTCTAGATCCATAAGATGTGCCCTCATGATATATTCATATGGTGGCCTAATTCTTGTTCTAGGGAAGTGTTCCATTCCCTTCCTTCATGGAAATTGAAATTTAATATTGCATTCTTTCATATCAATCACGACACCATTAGTGCGCAAAAATGGTCTACCAAGTATAATTGGACAAGACGGATTGCAATCAATATCAAGAACAATAAAATCTATGCGCAAAAATAAGAAGATCATTAATTCTTCCCATAGGCTTTTTATAGTAGAATCCTCTAAGCGCAAATTTAAAGAGCATTCTTCAATATTAGTAAGACCAAGCACATCACATAAAGATTTCAAAATTGTAGAAACACTAGCACCCAAATCACACAAAGCAAAACACTCATAATTTTTAATCTTGACTTTGATAGTAGGTTCCCACTCATCATGCAATTTTCTAGGAATTGAAACTTCTAATTCCAACTTTTCTTCAAAAGCTTTCATCATGGCATCAACAATATGTTTAGTAAAAGCTTTATTTTGTTCATAAGCATGGGGTGAATTTATCATGGATTGCAACAAAGAAATACACTCAACCAAAGAGAAACGATCATAATTAAAGTCTTTGCAATCCAAAATAGTGGGCACATCACTAGTTAAAGTCTTGACCTCTTCAAACCCACTTTTATCAACTTTCTCAACAAGATTTTCTCCCTCTAAGTCATAGGGACGCCTTTTAACTAAAGTTTCTCTTCTCCAGTCCCTTTTTCATCAACCTTAATTTTACTAAACAAAGAATCAATAGAAGAAACACCAATCATTTTAAGAACTTCATCACTTTTATCTTCTAACGAGATTGGTTTGGCGGCCATTTGATTCACTAAAGTGGCTTGAGCATCGGATATTTTTTCCGACAAACTTTCAGCAAAAGCATACTTAGATTGAAGATTGCAAACTTCTCTACTAATATCATCAAGTTGTTTCATTATAGCTTCTAACATAAAGGAGTGTTCCTTAAGTTCTTCGGTAAAATATTTATTATGCTCAAATTGTGTAGTCATATATTCCTTAGTACTTTTCTCAGTTTCAAGCCAAATATTTGGGTAAGGAACATCATAATATTTTCTTTAAGGCATCATGACTACGCAAACAAGATCGCACACAAAAATAGATCTGACGAGAAAACGGCGAACGAAAAAGAGGGCGAATAAAACGGCAATTTTTTGTGAAGTGGAGAGAGGAAAACGAGAGGCAAATGGAAAATAATGTAAATTGCAAGGAGATGAGATTTGTGATTAGGAACCTGGTTGATGTTGAAGATCCTCCCTGGCAACGGAGCCAGAAATTCCTATTGATGTCTGCTAGAACTACGTCGGTATTTCCCCAAAGAGGAAGGGATGATGTAGTATAGCGATGGTAGGTATTTCCCTCAGTGATGAGAACAAGGTTATCGAACCACTATGAGAACATCCTCACACCATGTAAATAGCCCCTGCACACAAATAACAAATACTGACAACCCGACGTGTTAAAGGGGTTGTCAATCCCTTTCAGGTCCGGCGCCTCAAGATAGGCAAATAACATGAGGTAAAAGTGGTAGATAGGATAAATAGATCGTGGAACAAATAAATTGCAGCAAGGTATTTTTGTATTTTTGGTTTAATAGATCTGAAAATAAATGCAAAGGAAAATAGATCGCAAAGGAAAATATGATGAAAAGAGACCCGGGGGCCGTAGGTTTCACTAGTGGCTTCTCTCGAGAAAATTAGCAAACAGTGGGAAAAATTACTGTTGGGAAATTGATAGAACTTCAAATAATCATGACGATATCCAGGCAATGATCATTATATAGGAATCACGTCCAAGATTAGTAGACCGACTCCTGCCTGCATCTACTACTATTACTCCACACATCGACCGCTATCCAGCATGCATCTAGTGTATTAAGTCCATGGAGAAACGAAGTAATGCAATAAGAACGATAACATGATGTAGACAAGATCTATTTATGTAGAAATAGACCCATCTAGTTATCCTTAATAGCAACGATACATACATGACGTTTCCCTTTCTGTCACTAGGATCAAGGACCCGTAAGATCGAACCCATGACAAAGCACCTCTCCCCATTGCAACATAAATAGATCAAGTTGGCCAAACAAAACCCAAATATCGGATAAGAAATACAAGGCTATAAGCAATCATGCAAATAAGAGATCAAAGAAGACTCAAATAACTTTCATGGATAAAACATAGATCTGATCATAAACTCAAAGCTCATCGGATCCCAGCAAACACACCGCAAAAAGACTTTACATCATATGGATCTCCAAGAGACCATTGTATTGATAATCAAGAGAGAGAGAGAGAGAGGGGGGGAAGCCATCTAGATACTAACTATGGACCTGTAGGTCTACAAAGAACTACTCACGCATCATCAGAGAGGCATCAATGGAAGTGGTGAACCCCTCCGTGATGGTGTCTAGATTGGATCTGGTGGTTTTGGACTCTGCGGCGGCTAGAATTGATTTTCTTTGACTCCCCTAGTGTTTCTAGAATATTGGGGTATTTATAGAGCAAAGAGGCAGTTCAGGGGGCACCCGAGGTGGGCACAACCCACCTGGGTGCGCCTGGGCCCCCAGGCACGCCCTGGTGGGTACTTCCCCCCTCGGGGCACCCCCCAGGTGATTTCTTGGACCACTGGATGTCTTCTGGCATAAAAAAATCCTCAAAAAGTTTCGCTGTGTTTGGACTCCATTTGGTATTGGTAAAAAACATGCAAAAACAGCAACTGGCACTGGCACTATGTCAATAGGTTAGTACCAAAAATGATATAAAATGACTATAAAATGATTTTAAAACATCCAAGAATGATAATATAACAGCACGGAACAATAAATAATTATAGATACATTGGAGACGTACCAATGAGTGAGGACAAAGTGCACAATAAAGACTAGTGTCAGTCTGTGGGACCGGTCTTGATCCCGCCAAGCATAATAGGGTGTTACAATTGGTATCAGAGCCGACCCTTGTGGTTACATGGGCATGAGCGGGCATGTGACGCATGACGCGTGTGGCCCATTGTGGCACATGGCATGGTGCTACATCTTGAGCTTGCGTTGGTTTTTCCCTTGAAGAGGAAAGGGTGAGCAACAAAGTACAATAAGTATTTCCCTCAGTTTGAGAACCAAGGTATCAATCCAGTAGGAGACAATGCACAAGTCACCGAATACCTACACAAACAATCAGCAACTTGCACCCAACACGATAAAGGGGTTGTCAATCCCTTCACGGTCACTTGCAAAAAGTGAGAGATAGATAAACGGTAAAGTAAATATTTTTGGTATTTTTGGTTTATAGATCAAAAATTAAGAGATTACAAAATAGTAGATCGGAAACTAGTATGATGGAAAATAGAACTTGTATGATGGAAAAGAGAACTTGTATGATGGAAAAGAGAACTTGTATGATGGAAAAGAGACCTGTGGGCCATAGGTTTCACTAGTGGATTCTCTCAAGATAGCAAATAATACGGTGGGTGAACAAATTACTGCCGAGCAATTGATAGAAGATCGCATAATTATGAAGATATCTAAGGCAATGGACATGAACATAGGCATCATGTCGGGTGGTAGGTGCGACATATGCCAACGGGTGGCTAATCATTGTGGGAGCCAGTAAGACATCGCCGGTGCCTGGAAACGGAAACGGGACATATGCACGCCGGTGAATCTTACCCAGGTTCGGGGCTTTCCTAGGAGATAACACCCCTAGTCCTGCTCTGCGGGGTCTCCGCATGATCACTAGATCAACAAGTAGCTACAAGATGCTCCTTGAGCTGTTTAGCTAGAGGAAGAAGGGCAAGGCTAGCTCTCCTCTTCTCTCTATGTGGTGTGTAAAACTCTAAGAAATCAACCCTTTGCATGGGTGCCCAGGGGGGTTTATATAGGCCTACCCCCCCAGGGGTGCAATGGTAATCCGGCTGGACGTGGGTCCAGATCGTCAGTGTCTGCAGTCGTCGGCTTCTCCACTGGCCGTTGGGGCCCGCCGACTCATGGGCCCGCCGGCTGTCGGCCTCTTGGCCGACAGGCCTGGCCCACCGCCCAGGGGTCTTGTCGGCTGCTAGTTACTGTAGCCTCGCTCTTGGTGACGTTGGCTTTGTCGGGGTAAGCATGGATATAGTACCGCCGCCTGGTGGGCATTCATTGTAGCCTTACCCCATCTCATCTGGTTAATGGTGCACAAACTTATAGGGCAGGGGCAGGCCGGTGCTAGGAACCGGCCTCCCCCCAAGCCGACTAGTCAAGCCTAGCTGCCCTCTGGTATCTTTCTGGCAGGAGGGGCCCACCATCTGCAGGCCATACTGACAGCCTGTCATGGGTGACGTCATGGTCAGCATGGCAACGGTGTTGTGCCGGACGAGGAATGGTCGCCTCGTACGGCGCACTGTGGCCATGCTTGCTTCGAGATTCGGGGGTGGCAGGCTTCACTGTAGCCACACCCCGTCTCATCATCGTTATGTGGGTGCAAACTTTGAGGGTATAGGTCAGGCCATCTGCTAGGAGTCAGCCACTCTGGTGGCCGGCTGCTAGGAGTCGGCCCACTTCAAGAGGGCTCATTGAGCTGTACCGCCTTCCAGCAGCCAGTCGATGGGACAGCCGGCCGGGAGAAGGCGGCCCTGCGTCTTGGATGTTTGAAGGCCCAGTTGGCCCGAAGTTTTTTAAGGAGCCAGGGGGAGCCGGTTGGGCTACCCGTGGTCATTTACTCCGACAGTAGTCCCTGAAGCTGGTCGGGCTTCACGGCTGAAAGGGGAACGAGAAGCCCAAGCGGCTTCCTATTCTGAAGAGCCGACAGCTAGGAGTCGGCCACAACCAATTGCACCGTCTGGAAGATTTTGGAGTCTGAAGGTGGGAACCAGATGGCGCGCACGCGCCAGGCATCGGGCCGGCCGCTCGCTGTCCGCTCGCCACGCAGCACCTACAGGCTAGATCAGCCTGCCAGCCCACGTGCGTGATGGGACGTCGCTGTAGGCTGGGGGCCGCCACTACCATGCCTCGGCCCACTCGCGGATCCTCTGTGGTCGAGGCGGACGGTTAGCATTCCAGTGGCAGTTATTACACGCCGTTAAGGCACGATAATCGCGGGGTCATGGGGGGAGTGGGCATAATTAATCCCACGTCCCCACTCCCCTCCCCCTCGGCATCATCGCTCTGCGGCTATAAATAGGGGGAGGAGGGGGAGGGCAGACGCACACACGCTTGCCTCCTCCTCCACCATCCTCTTCTTCTTCTCTGTCGCCGCTGCTGTCCACCACTGCACTGCACCTCCGGCCATCTTGCTGCACCGTGGTTCGCTGCCACGGAGTTGCGCACGCATCAATGCTGCGCTTTCTACGTCAAGCCCCTCGTCTTCATGGTGCGCGCCGGAGCCTGGGACGGCGCCAACGTCCATGACGACCACATCGACTTCCTTCGCCGAACGCGGCGGTTGCCCGACAAGGACTACGTGAAGGTCTGCCTCGCGCCGGAGCAGGGGATATCGCTGGCGACGGAGGAGGCGAGCGCGTTATCTTCAGGTTGCATTGCCTGCGTGGCCTCGGCCTGCCGGCGAGCGGCTTCTTCCGAGCCTTTCTTGATTTCTACGGCCTTCAGCCACACCACCTCACTCCAAATACGATGGTGTTGTTGTCCGCCTTCGTCACCCTATGCGAGGGCTATCCCGGCGTCCTCCCCACTATCGAGCTTTGGGGAGAGTTCTTCTACTCGAAGCTCGGCACCATTGTCAAGAGCGTGGCGATGTAGTGCGGCGCCTTCGTCGCGGTGCGGAGGCCGGCTGCTGAGAATCCATTTCCCCCCATCACGCTGATACAGTCGGTGAAGATGTGGCAGTAGTCGTACTTCTATGTGAAGAGCGTCTTTCCGGAGAGCGACTGGGTCAATCTACCCACTTACGTAGCCGGCTCGCCAACTGGGAAGCAGCCTAACTGGTCATATCAGGCCAGGTCGCTGTCGGCCTCTGAAGCCGCCGCTGTCTCGCGGCTCATGATGATGGTGAGGTCGGAGGGCCTTATCGGGCCCGACTTGTTGACCGCATTCATGGCACGCCGGGTGCTCCTGCTCCAGGGCCGCCCTCATATGATATGCCAAATGAGCGGGCATCGAGACCCAAGCCGACTGTGCACCAAGGAGATGCCTCACGCGGAGGTAGCTCACTTGGTGAACTACTTCTCGAACTGCAAGCTCTCGGAGGAGGAGTGGCGGTTCGGTAAGGAGCCGTACTCGCGCGTGAATCCACCGCCAGTGGTAAGTCTTCTTTTCTTCTTTTCTCTTTAGTTGTCGAGTCCTCCTTGGCCGGCTTGACCAAATGGTTATGAAACAGAGCGCCCTCCTCCAGCCGGCAGCCGGCGCCGAGAGGCCGGAGTGTTAGTTCCTGCCTGGCCGAGACGAGAGCGATGTGGATGACCCCGACTTGCACTACAAAAAAATACACTTCCGTGATGATACGTGTTTGTCACAGTAGGTTGGGTTTTTTGTCATGCATGTACATCCATGACAAATTTATGACAGAATCAAGATAGTCATACCTGTGCTGTCGTAGAAGTGTTCCATGACATTACCAAAATTATCATCACGGAAGTGTCCACTTCCATGACGATAAATCGCGCTTCACAGAAGTGCTTTCGTCAAGGGTGACCGACACGTGGCATCCACCGTAACGGAACGTTGTTAAGCTATCGGGTCGGGTTTTGGATCCGATAACCCGTTAACAGCCCCGACCAATGGGAAATTTTCATGTGTAAAATTATTATTGGCCGGATGAAACACGTGTCAGCTCGTCAGTGGGTCAGATAGGCGCCTATGATATGTCGACACGTGCCACGGCCAACCACTGGCCCATTTAGCTTACAAAGCCAGCCCGTTTGACTTGGTCAAAAGTTAACGAGCTAGCCCATGAAAAGCCTGTTAATGGTCTCTTTGCAAATAGCCCATTTTACGGCCCGTTAGGCACTAAAGGAAATCGGCCCAACAACGTCATGTGGCCCGTCGAATATAACACCAGCCCATTTCACTTTCGGCCCATGTATAGCCCACGACATCTTTCGGCCCATATGAGGCCTTCGTATCTTTCGGCCCTTTGCAGGCCCACGGTGAATCTAGCCCATAATGAACAGTAATTTTCTTTGTACCCGTTAACGGCCCGTGATTTACATGGGTCGTTTCCAGCCCGTGTTAGCTTTCGGCCTATTGACGGCCCATACGTTCTTGGGCTCCTTTTCGGCCCTCGATTACTTCCGGCCCGTTACTGGCATGTTCCCTTAATGGGCCAAATTCGGCCCATGGCAAGAGTCGGCCCGTTACTGGCATGTTCCACAAATGGGCCAAATTCGGCCCATGGCAAGAGTCGGCCGGTTACTGGCTTGTTACCCTAATGGGCCAAATTCGGCCCATGGCAAGAGTCGGCCCGTTTCTGGCCAGCCCGTCCTATATTCTGGCCCATTAACGACCCATTATGCCTATGACAGAATTAAGCTTTTGCAGTCCTACGGCCTGTTAACGGCCCGTTACCGTGCTAGGCCGATACCAATTACGCCCAATTACGGCCCATGTAGACCCATTTATCCGATGGCCCGAGGCCCATTTATCGACGGCCCGAGGCCCACCGATTAAAGGCCCATTTATCAACGGCCCGTAGGAGACCCATGGATCCTACAACACGTATATGGCCCATGGGTAGTTGCGAACACTAGCAAACCAGGGAAAAAGAAGACTAGGAAATAAATAAGGCCCAAACTAATGCTAGGCTATTAAGGCGATTGCACAGATTACATCCACTCGGCATCAAAGATCGCCACTAGTGCAAATATAGGGAACACCCTACACTATACAAAAATGGCTTGCTATTTTCTTCAGCCGGTGGCTGCACGTTAAGAATAAATTTTGTATCGCATCAAAACAAATTACAACTATATAACAAAAGGAAGGTTGGCATAAAACTTAACAGTCTAGCAGATAAATGCACCACGAGAAGTTCAGAAGCACGGTTCATTTGACCTGACTGTTATGTTTTCATGCTGTATTGTCCGATGGAACACCATAACCCTCGCCTTCATTTTCCCTAGGCTCCTGAACAACATAGCAAATGTCTGATAGTATGGTTTCAAAACCATGCATATCTTGACGACATTGAGCAATGTTTCTCCTTGTTTCACAAAGGGCCTCTATTAGGGAATGGACTTGTGTCTGGGGCGCAGATACAACATTGCTTTGAGCTTGCATATCTTGATCATGAGGCAGTTTGGACGATATTGCCTTAACAACCAACCCAGTATTACGCAGGAACGTGCTTTTGGCACTGTTAGTGGACAGGTACTGACCCACTGCAACAAGAGATGACATTGCGGTTATAGTTGCCTCGCCACCTTCAGAAGGTGGCGGTTCCACCATTTTTTCCATAGCTCACTGAAAAGTTGAGGTTTTACATTAGTAGTACCAGAACAGAAGATATTAAGGAGGCAGCAAAACCAAACAAAATAGCTTTGGTCTATATACAGAACTTATTCTGGTGAACCCATATAAAATATTAGTTGTATTTTATTGCAAAGTACATAATAAAACCAGGTTCCAAACATATGACCATGTACCATCGCTAATGTATTTTCTATTTCTTCACATTGTATTGAGGGCTAAGGATAAAGAAACGAAGTTTATAATACGGTAAGCATAGTATGACATCATTCATATCACAAAACAACTAAGAACAGACAAACAGGAAATTGTAGCATTGTGTGGGCAAGTCCAGCACGGAACTAGATTACGGGTCAAGATCAAAGGAACATCACTCCTCCCTTTTAAACCTTGTATGGTGCAATGATACGCTAAGAAAATTATGTATAAAATTGAAAAGAGTAATAGACATTGGCTGCAAACAATGCAGTTCAAGGCACAAGTCAGAGTAAGTAGTAGTTAAAAGGCATGAGGATTAAGGACTTACAACAGCGGCTTTGACTGGTGTAGTCATGCCCTTCTTCTTGCTGGTGTGACAGTCCTTGAAGATTTCCACAGCATTTGGTTCAGGTACTTTTTGGTCCTTGCGGGCTTTCTTCTGCATTTCGAACAAGTCAATATAGATCTGATAATATGGTACAGCGAAAAGAGTGACACAGCAGCTAATTACAAGAGCCTCGCAGTGTGCAATAAAGCTATGAGATCCTGTCGTCTGTTGGAATTTCACTTTCGTACGGTTGGCCTTGTTCTTTGAACAGTTCACCTATAAGAAGATAGATTTGTGTGGCACATGCGTCAATAGGACTTCAACATGTGATCTGATCACATCTATACCTATACTAATTACAGACTCCCAAGAAATTACCACATTAATTAGAAATTACGAGCCGTTAATCTCGTGGGACCAAATTATTACGGTCTAGATCTTACGAAATTGTGTGGGTTTTTTTTTCTTGATTCTGCGGAATAAAAGCAAGGAGTCCTTGCTGCCTACGCTTTGACCCTGGTACCTCAAGTCACGTATAGAGAAGAAGTCCTTGCTACTTTTCTTACGCTAAAAAGAACTCTTCCTTGCTAGGTACGCTAGAATAAAAAAAACTACCAGCCCACGTTCTAGGGTTTTCTTGGTCCTGCCCCACGACCATGTTATTCCTCCTAAGCGGCTGCAGCTCATGATCTACCTAGGGTCCTCGCCATAGTTGATTCCCTCTTGCTTTGCATGGCAGCCACCTCCTGAGCAGCCACCAGTTGTCTCTCATCATCCTATTCATGTTCATAGGGGAACACCTGACACAGATCCAATTGCAAAGGATGATGGGATCATAGGAGGAAGTGGCAGGTTACTGTCTTGGGGATGTCTGATATGTGTTTCTCAAGGCAAAAGATCAAATTGTGCCGAGAAGGGAAATGTCAGCATGGGCTGGAAGAACAATACGCCCACCATGCATGTGCATGCAACAACTTGACTTTGCCATCGTAGACATGAGGAGGACCAAATATACCCCTTCCAGCTCAACATGACGAGGACCAATTCTACATGACTTTGCTCTTTGGTCTACCCAGTTCTAATCATCCCACCTCCATCATCTATTAGAACTTGGACCTGGTAGTTATGGTCTGAGATAATATTTAATAGCTTTTTCAGATCTTTGTGATGATTTATAGCTGAAAACTAAGCTAACAAGATATTCTTCAGATCAATGTTAGAGGTATAGAATTTAGGATATAATATATTACACATTATACTATCCAAGTAATGTAGCTACTGTAGTGCCCAAATATTTCTTCCTATACAATACAAGATGCTATATGGAGATTCTTACATCAGTAGGATTATTTTATACTACTCATTATGTAACAGTAGTTGTTGTGTTGCGTGCAGAGCTTTTTTACCAGATGCTAGGTATTGTATAGGCGAA
The DNA here is from genome assembly GCF_018294505.1 of Triticum aestivum. Classification (NCBI taxonomy): domain Eukaryota; kingdom Viridiplantae; phylum Streptophyta; class Magnoliopsida; order Poales; family Poaceae; genus Triticum; species Triticum aestivum. The sequence continues at coordinate 633,957,180 of NC_057795.1, read as the reverse complement.
CCCATTTATTTGTAGGTTTGACTCTCGCAAGTTGATATGATAGGTCAATACAGCCATTATATCTCTTTCATTTTCATTCTCTTGCTGACTCCCATCCTGCTTCCTTCCGGCAGATAAGTGCTGCAGGAGCAAAGTCCAATTTATTGGGACGTAGAATATTGAGACAAGGACACTTGGCTGCCGGAGACAAGAATTACTTTCACCGTGACTAGCTGCTAGGAATGATGCTCTTTTACCAGAGAAACACACTATCAGCAACAACAACATTCTGTGTGGCGATGGCATCATCAATACATTCATGTGTTTGACACTTACGGCAGGTACTCACTCCTCCTCAATAGATGTAAGTTCTTTTTAGAAGTTCATTGATGAAACTTGGGATCATGTATTAAATACATGCCTCATGTCTATGTACAGCTTTAAAAGATGGTGTGTGTTTGACTGTTGTTTCTTAAAGATGGTATCATTAGCCACAAAATCCTTCTGTACCTTAGTTTGTTTCCTTTATACAATTGATGTGGTTGATTTCTTCAGTAAATAATTCAACGGGTGTATTGATTAGAAGTAGTGCATGTCTTACGTTCTAAGCTTCCAGTTATATTTCAGACCAATATTTCGTTGCCGGCCACTTGCTTCATCTGCACGCATAAATGCTAAATTGTGCATGTTATCACCCGGTGAAAGATATAGGAGAATAACAGAAGAAGAATAAAAATATTCATACACTAGCTACTACCTATTTTATATTTGAGATCATGGCCACTTCAATACCTCTCTTATGATATACTATGTAATATATTGTGATTTTGCATGGGTTCTATGTTATGAAATCCTACAGTGTTTTCTTATAATTCATACTACATATGGATAAGTTAGGCTTGATCAAAAGTTTCATCTTTACAAAACACCAACAGAATATTTGTGATAAAAATAAAACGTGGTGCAAGCAATATCAAGTGCAAACGATATTATTTTGTGCGTTAATCCCATGATTCAAATAGGAAAAAAAATCTATTTTTTTAATATAACCCCCCTTCAAGTTTGATAAAAACCTGACTTTACTTACATGTATATGTTCATACTAACATCACATTTTTAATTATTTTTATTACCAGGCACGAAAAAGACAAATGAGTAGTACTGAAAAACGATACAATCATTTGTCTTTCTGTTATGGTACAAATAGCCTATTTGTTTGTTTCTCAAGCTTTAGAATTTGCTTTCACTCCAGTTGGTAGGCTCTCAAAGTTAATTGCTTACTTGATTTACTTATCTGGAACCTAGAATAATTACCTCCTCTTTAATGTGTTCTCCATTCAATACGTCCATGCTCTTAATTTTGCCACCACCATAGCTTTTACAGATTGTAGTACTGTGGATGAGTATAATATTGAACGACCAGCTCATCCTTTAGTAGGTTGACACCGTAGCTACTAGTCTTTTTCACACTACCTCATGTACAAATATGGGCAGCGTCAGTGTATCATTGTTCTATCCATTCACCAGCAGAATCCCCTTCAAAACAGATGGCAGGTCAATTATAGTTCAAACTCTTGCTCTGTTAACTCTCTCCAGTTCCTCCAGAATACATGGACTGCGACACCATAGAAGTTGATCGCTGAGGTACCTTTGGTCGATAATCCGAGTTGCCCATGTCACTGTCATCAATAAATTAAGGTTCGACAGAGAAAAACCACTGTTGTATCACATCACAGGTCCAAATTACAAACCCATGTGCCTAACCATAGTTACATATACAACATTAATCCCTATCACAATGCAGCCATGGTTGTATATATTTAATTAAGGTATATTCCTTATAATATATTTACTCTACAGCACTATTTGTATTGATTCAAGTATAGGACTGAAATAGTGCAAGGAAATGATCTTTTTATGCGAAAACAGTAGAAGGCTGCCTGGCTATATTTATGTATTTAAATAAGGTAGAGTACAAAAGATATTAGTATGGATTAAATAAAAATAAAACAAGTAGGGAAAGCTATAAGGTGTGTTGGATGCAACAGTTTTATGTTAAACCATGGATGCATGAGATTTCATAGGTGAGGTCGTAGTTGTTCAAGCTGTACAGTGCTACTGATGCATTAATCTTCATGCCTCCTTTCATCCATTCTCTCTTCGACCTGCTACAAAAATAGGCCAGCATCCATGTGTGTCGACCTATACCAATCTGTAATGTTCAAAAATATAGGATGGAAATGATAGGGCCTTTTTAAATATTAATACCTATCAGGTGTAAACATACCCTTGATAGCATTTTGTTCTTATGTTCTATGTGCTTAGAAGTTTGGAGAACATGCCCTTCGATCTATAAGATCTATTTTTCTTCATAGTTATTACACCAATGTGTTTTTTAATAATTAGTATCTTAGTAGAGCATCGCCATGGTTTTAAGATGTTTTTTCTATCAAAGTATTATAATTATTCACAAAACAAATGTCATTCAATAAGATTCACTATCAAGTTTTTTTCTAATGCTAGCCCGTGCAGATGCACGGGTTGACGACTAGTATATATAATGTACCTGATACTTTGGATCAGACCGGTGTTTAACAAGGCCCCTCCAGTCTTCATCCGATATATTTTCCACTGGAGATGTTTGGGAAAGTTCACTGTTAGCCTTGCCTTCAAAGTGAGTTTTCCTCAAGTTATACAGATACTGTCGCAGAGCAGACTTGAAAACATGGGTGCAAGCTTGTCTCGTTGCATCATCTTGGCTATCCAACTTGAACCTCATCTGTTGAAAATTATGGGAGTCTCATTATCAGCAACCTAGAAAGTATGGGACGGAGCAAGACGATATTACTAGTTTCCATACATAACCATACTTACAGATAAATGGTCGAGGAAGGTGTTGAACTGGGTTTTATCTTCGTCATTCCTGTACTAAATCCATGTTAGGAGGATACGTACATGACACCTAACGGCAACCGCTGCCTCTGATACTAACTTGACTGACTCTGTAGCATCACGTGGCCTTTTTAAACCTAGCTCAAAACGGATCTCCATTCTTTCTCCTCTAGATTTAGTTAACCTATCGAGCATTATCCCTGATGTTTGTTTCCTCTTGCGCCTAGGTGCTAGTCCAACAATAAACATAGGAAGTGTTAGTGTACATCAAACTGTGAGACTACATATAAAGAAGCATGCAACTGTAACTTGACTCCAACAACTACCTTCTTGTTGTTGAAGCTCACAAGATTCATCTGGTATTGCCAACTCGTCTTGTGTCAAGAGTGCTTGGGAAGTAGTGTCAGGTGGCAAGGGAGCTTGGGAACGTGCTGCTAGCTCAGTTAACGCATGAGTATGTCGTGCAGCTGGTAGTACTGTGGTAGGTGTTGCAAGAACTAGGGCTGTCTCTACTTGTTTGGTGGCAGCTATTTGTTTCTGTTTGGCTTTTTTTGCAGTTCGTGTAGCATGGGATGTCGTGTTTGTAGAATTTTCCGCTGGACTTTCACCTTCTATTGCACCATCAGTACCAGCAGAATCTGCAGGATTCATCCGCTTCTCATTCCCTGCCATTATCTGTTTCTTCCTCTTTCTCTGTGCCATGTTAAGTCAATCCGACAAGAAAAACGAATAAAATTTAGTTCTTCAGAACAAATTGATGCGTGATGCAGACGAATAAAACTTTGATATTAGACAACCACATGATAGGAGGATGTAATATGTATGAAAAACAGGACGGAAGAGATAACCAAAACTATGATGTGTAAACTAAGAAGAAGACATTTCACCAAATTAGAAGCAATGCAATGGAAGGCAGACACCATATGAAAGATGCTACAAATATTGCTCTGCCAAGTTAATAGTGTCTCAGCATAAATGGCGTTTAAACAAATGTGAAGCAGTACAAGAAATAAATCATATGCAAGATGCAAACAACATCACACTACCATGTTAGAGGTCTCTCGTCATTAGTGCCATTGCATATTCACAGCATTGCATATTCACAGCTTATGATGTGTAAACTAAGGAGAAGGTATTTCAACAAATTAGAAGCAATGAAAGCTAGACACCATATGAAAGATGCAAATAATAGCACTCTGCCAAATTAAAATTGTCTCGTCATAAGTGCCATTTCAACAAATTAGTAGTACAAGCTAGAAAAGAATGTGAGATGTAACCTATATCACACTCCGAAGTCAAACGTATCTTATGATAAGTGATTGTTGCAGGTTACACAACAGTAGTAATTTGATGTAAGAACATGGTGTGATAGACAGATATTGTATGTTCTAGAAACAGGAACACGTGTCTTTTTCAAGTATAATGTGTAAAGTAAGCAGATGGAATTCAACAAATTAGAAGCAATACAAGCTAGACATCACACATAACATGCAACCACATATAACAGTGCCAAGTTAGAGGGAGCACCAGTGATGCTGCACTAGGGGAGACGTGCTCATCATAAACACAGCTTTGTTGAGTGTCTATGCATGTGTTGTCTTGGAAATCATCTTGGGGGTGTGGAGGAGTAGAAACTGTAGAGGCCCTCCGTTTGGAAGGAGCACCTTTATCCACTGCCTTGCTAACTTCCTTCCGCTTTATTGATTTTGAATTGTCAAGTAAAACCGACAAGAAAAAGCAATAAAATTCTCTCTTCAGAACTCATTCATGCATGATACTGACAATCACTACTTTGATGTAAGGCAAACACATGATACCAGGATGGAATATGTACGAAAAACAGGACGGCATGGCATGTTCACAACTGTTTGTGTAAACTAAGCAGAAACCATTCCAGCAAATAAGAAGCAATGCAAGCTAGACACCACATGAAAGATGCAACCAATATGACTGCCAAGTTAAAAGCGTCCCATCATAAATGGAATTTCAACAAATTAGAAGCAGCGCATGCTATAAATCATATGAAAGATGCAACTAATATCGCACTGCATATACTAAAGGTGTCTCGTCATATTGATTGATGTGGGATACAAAAAAACAATAGTTTTATGTAAGGACATGCTTAATAGACAGATGTACTATGTACTAAATACAGGAAGGCATGTCACATTAACAGGTATAATGTCACATTTACAGGAGTATAAGCTAAGCAGACTAGCACATGCAGTTTAACCAGATTGGAAGAATTACAATCTAGACACCATATGCAACATGCAACCACATATCACACTGCCAAGTTAGAGCAAGCACCTACAATGCTAGTGTAGGAGAAATATTGTAATCAACTATAGAGCTATGTTCACTATCTTCATCTAGCATTTCTGTTTCTTGAGAATCATGTCGGGAGGCTGACGCTGCATTCTTTAAATGAGGAGTAGTCCCCTTGCCTGCCTGCCTCGTCATAAGTGATTGATGAGGGATCCACAAGAACATTAGTTTGATGTAAGAACATGGTTACTACACAGATGTACTATTATGTACCAAAAACAGAAAGGCATGTCATATTCAAAGGTATAATGTGTAAGCTAAGCAGATGCAATTTAACCAAATTGGAAGCAATACAAGCTAGACATCCAGCTGGAGTGGTGAACATGATCATCTAGGACCTGAGAGCCTGGTGGGAGGTGGGCTGCTTCGCCACCATCGCGGCTTTTTAGTTGGCTTCCAGGTGATGCCTGTCTTTGCTGGGCTTGTCACTGGCTCGGCCAGTACCCTGACTAGCTATTTGTCTTCTGGTGCTCACGGGATGGTGGTTCATGTAAAAAATATCTTTCCTTATCTTAATAAAGACCGACTTTGGCCTTTAGAATACAAGCTAGACACCAACATGCAACCACATATGACACCGCGAAGTTAAAGCAAGCACCTGTGATGGTGGTTCATTGTGAGCGAGGTCATCAACTACAGAGCTACGTTTACCGTCTCCATCTGCTGACACTGCACCCTTTATAGCGTTGTAACGTGTCTTGCCTACCCGTATACCAAGCTGGAGCGACTTCTCTCTTTTCTTTACTGCTTCTCTTTCGGCAGGAGAGTCTGAAATACCCTTGCATAAAAACACAATGGTGAGAGTATGGGTGAAGTGTGTGCAGAACTAGTGCACTGTAAAAGTAGCAGATGGCAGGTGGCTTAAAAATAAATGACAAGAGACATATGATAGCTCTACAACATTGCATGGCAAACAAAATTAGATTCTACTCTGTATGATTTTGTAATATATGAGCACAGGAAATGCAGGTACTCCTCCAGCACACCACCACATGTGGTCATATCTAAGATAACAGTCGACTGAAAATAAATAGGTCAGTCGATTTTTTTAATGAACCGTCCGATCTATAAGGAACGGGCGGATGGCCTTCGTCTACCTCCTGCCAGTCACTGTTGATGATCTTTCATGAACCGCTAGCGACCACCGGCCCAGACCCGTGCCTCCGCCGCCCCGCCCTCCCATCGACCTCACACCACCGCCGTGCTTGGCACCGCCCCCAAGCCATCCCTTTAATCCCGGCCGACCTCCAGATCGGGCGCCAATAGCTCTAGGCTGTAGACGCCCCTAAGATAAACACCAAGGCGTTGCTTCCCCGTCGTAATAGTCGTACTAGCGCCTGTTACGCCGGGGAATGCTTCCGTTAATTGGGAATCAACTGGCCAGAAATTGAAATTCAAGGGGGCGACGGACCCCTAGCTAAGGTGAAATAGTATATGAGGAGAAACCTTGTGCATCACGAGTTACTAGGAACATCTAGTATAAAGAAGAAGCGGTCAACTAGTGTCTTCTGTGGGATGAATACCGTGCAAGCAGAGACGTAAGATTTGCATGAATAAGGGAAGAGGAGTACCTTCTCTGGTTGCCGGTGTGGTCACCTCCACATGTCACGCCGATCTTCTTGTTTTTACCGGGGAAACGGATGTTCTGGAGGGTGCAGGCTTGGACGAACCCATGGCAAAATTGTTGATTGTGTTGCCGTGGCTCTATGTCGGCGGATGGGAAGCAGATCCGAGGCGGCGAAGGACGGCGTAGCAGGAAAAGCTCCAGTGCGGTGGAGGGTGGCAAAGTTGGAGCGGCAGCGGTGAGGCGCAGGACGGCGTGGTTGAACTGGCTCGGGTACGGACGGCTCGGCCTCAGCTTCAACTACTAGTCGTGGAGGGCGTTGCGGTTGAGGTTGTAGTGGACGACGACATCGGGGTATCAGCTCCGGCGTGATGGAGGAGGGCGGCGGTTGATGGGTGGGATGGAGTGGCGGACGGAGGACGTCGGGGCTTCGCGGCTGGTGGAGAGGTAGTTTTGGCGCCCACGGAGTATGAATGGGGAATCGGACAGGTGCGGGGGAACCATGTTTCGGTCTGGGACGCGCTTGTTTTTGGCTTTTTTGAACAGAAGATGGGACGCGCTTGTTTGAAATTTGGGGAAAGTACAAAATTTGCCCCCCCCCCTCTTAAATTTCGGACCTACTGCGGGTTGGGGGTAGGATGGTAATCCCAGGTGTCCCAAATAGTGGGAGGGAGTGATTTCGTCCGTGCGCATGTGTGCTTAGGCGGCCATTGTGTATGAATGTTTTTCGAAGGCGGTTGTGTGGTGTCTAGATGAAGCTACAAACCTACCCCAGTTTAGACCTTTGGACGTCGAGCCGGTAGGTTTCACAGGTCGGAGTTATTAGAAAAGTAATTTCCTTGTACTACCAAACATTGGTCTCACGCGGTTTCGGGCGAGTAGAGGCTCTTTTGGTGCTCCGTTCGAAATTTTGAAACACAAGCATTCACGTTTAGAGTACTCTTGAACTATGAGGATTGACCTAAATAGACAACGTTATATTTGACCTTGTATGTTTGAAAACCTCATTAAATTATCCGCTTCCTTTTGAATTTTGACACTTGAAAATCCTATAACTACGATTATTTTGGAATGGAGGAGCTAAATTTGAATCTATTTTGTACACGACTACATATGCTATTATGTACAAAATCAAAGCAAAGATTGGTACCCCCATAGTTTAGGTATGGTTTACAAATGCCATGATATCAAATTCAAATAATTGAATGGACTTCGTGTTGAATTCGATTTTTTAAACCACCTTAGGTTGAATTCAAATGTATACTAGTTCATAGGTAGCTATTTATAAATGTCCATTGTGTAACTTTCGTATGTATAATGTGCTTTACACACACAACATGAACTATACTCACGTTTATATTCGATTGCTAAAGCGATGCATTGTCTGGAGTTCAAAATACTAACTATGTGGATCAATTGTGTCGAATAATAACATAGACATGCTCAAATTCGATAGAATCTAGATGTCTGATGGATCAATGACCGCTCCTTACGCGAATTGCAAGTATCATGATCCCATCCTAATATTTGGATACAATTTATATCTTTAATCAATGTGCATAGCAGTCTTTTACGTGTAGTTTCACTCTCCATCGGTGGTCTCTCACACATGCTCACACACTCTCTCCCGAGGTGTCTTTCTCGCACACATTCTCTAGATATAACCCTCCCTCCCTCTCGTAACCATTTACAACTGTTTTCACTAACCTTTATCACAAGCACTCTTTCTCTCGCAAACATGCACACGCACAATCCTAATCGACCCTTTCTATATACATGGACCTGCATACGTGTCTCATGTACGCACATTATCTTTACGCCTGTCTCTCATGCATTATCTCACACCTCTCTTCCTAATCGACGAGTATGATTCTAGCAGAGCATTCTGTTGGATGCCCCTTAAAGTTAGGTTGGATGAATAGTAATATCAGAGATAGAGGGGTTACCTTAGTCCGAGAACCTAGGGTTACAAATCCTAGCCAGCTTTGTCAGTGGACACAGAGTACTTCACAATTCTGCTATCTTTGTCTTGTACGACTAGTCATCCACGGGTCTTCCTAAATGTGTCATGGGCCGACCAATGTGGCGTAGGACGGAACCGAACAAAGGGCCTCACCTCGACCCACCGGACCTCACCGGTGACACACCCTCTGCCCCCACGTCTCATTATCTTCTCACACCCACACATACCAACACAAACACCACACACACAGAATAATTCTCCTGGTACCTCTATTCCCTCCTCCCTTAAATATACACACTCAAGGGAATGGAATCTCTTGTCGTGACGTCATATTCGTCTCTCTCTCT